>NC_092863.1:3996354-4298790 GCF_032062135.1 Pyxicephalus adspersus | reverse complement strand
CCAACCAAAATGATACCTCAAAACTGCAACAACAAGGATTTTATCAGTTTTGCTTGTACTGAGCACACTGAAATCTGGATGCAATGATTTATAAAAATTTTCCCTGCTAGGAATAAAGGCCAGAACATTATGACAGATATCTGTCATTAAAGTGTTCCTCCACCAATATTATTATTGTCATAGCAGAGATTTTTGGACAAGGAAAGCCAAATAAAGATTTTCATGAAGCATTCAATTTTTGATTCATTTCCTTTGTACTGAGCCCTGAAATTTTTACTGTGTGCAGCTGCAATAATAAATATTGGGAACTTGGGAAGTATAGAAACAAATGGACTCAATAGGCCTGGTTTGGAGACGATACATTTTCATCAATGAACCTGGAATGGATTTCGTAAAAGTCATTTGCTATTTGTTAAACAAATGTTTTCAATCCTGATCCATTCCAGATTTGCTGGATCACCCAGCTTCACTAATGAAAGTGTATTGTCTCCAACCTTGGAGAGCTTTAATAAATCAGGCCCTATGTCCTAGAAAGTTGTATGCAGCTGTATGGGGGCAGATATAATGATTAACTGCACTTTTGCTCTGAAATGTCTATCTACCTATAAGGAATATTACACTTTTTTGCAGATTCCTATTTTTTATCTAATGCATTTTTAAGGAATAAATACCTTTTCAGATTTGTAATTAGGAGTGTCTATTATCAGCTGGTGCACTTTCAATAATTCAAAGAGGAAAATTGAAAGTTGTTGTGAAAGGGGAGTTCTACTTTAAACATAGAAATAAAAACATATTGGTACAACACAAGACTAATACACTAAGACACCCTTAGCTTTGGGAGTGGGAGGATCATTATTAAACAAAGAGAGATATTTGGTCATGTCACATGACCAGTTCTAGTCTTCTGGATTAAGCACAGGGAATTTAAAGCTTCTCTCACTGCCCAGATTCACTTCTGAATATTATGGAAGTCATTCTTGATGATCAATAATCTGTGATAAAGATAATATGTGAAAACTTGCCTTGAGGCAAAATAACAGAGCATTAAATAGACACTGTCAGATCTCTAAATTATTCAAAAGGCCGATTTTACCTCTCAGACAGCTTGCATCTTCTACATCCTTCTGTTACAGCACTGCAGCCTTTGGCTCAGTCTTCTGGGCACTGAACAAGTGTTGGATACCTGCATCCCCAGTACTTTCCCAGTGCATCCCCAATACATGCCCAGTGCATCCTCAGTACTTTCCCGGTGCAACCCCAGTGCATCCCCAATACATCCCCAGTGCATCCCCAGTACTTTCCCGATGCAACCCCAGCGCATGCCCAATACATCCCCAGTACTTTCCCGCTGCATCCCCAGTACTTTCCCGCTGCATCCCCAGTACTTTCCTGATGCAACCCCAATACATCCCTAGTGCACATTGGTTCCTTTCCCTTCCCTCTACATCACTATGGAAGTCAGGGAGTTTGGGACCACAATGTGCCGCAAGGGACGCAGACATCCAACACTGCTGGAAATGTTAAATGCTGAGGAGAAGGTTGTAGGAACAGAGGGAAGGTAGGAATGAGGGCTTCTGAAAATAATAAATTAACCCCTAATATTGGAGGGTAAGCTGGACCATTGCTGCATTTACAGACCAGACATGGTCCCATTTTATAGGTAACGGTTACAACTAAGGTCAGACTATTTTTACATTTGTGTGGCCATGGATATTATTTTCCTAACATAACCGATACCAGATCCTTAGTTGTCACTGAAACAAGTGTCACCATTGGAAGATTACCTTTTTGTTTCAGTGACAACCCAAAACACTGATGACCCAGAGTCTCTCCCCAGTTTGTACAAGTCTTTGGACTACCTTTTGTTAGAAGCAGCAGCTTTTGGTCTTGCACACACAGAAGGAGATCGGTTCACCCCGGGAGGCTGAGTATTACTAACACTGCTTTCAAATGAAGAATGAAAATTGTTTATGGTTTCTTGGAGAATTTGTCTCTCACGACCCTTGCCAGCGTTGAGTTCTGAGATAGCTGCCAGAATTTGCTGTCTGGATCCATCAGTCTTGATGCCTAACTCCTTCAAGTCACCATCAGTAAGTGTGAGGAAAGCTTCCATATCGACTTCTTGTTCCTCAAATATGGGCTGGTACCTCTCCAGGGACAATTTCTTGAGAATGGCAGAAAGTTCATCTTCATCAGTAATAGTTCCACTGCTGGAGCCTCCACTACTCTTGGAATGTTTGTGAGAGGATGAAGAAGACATGGAGGACTCCACCAGGCAGCCTTTTGGTGAAGGTGAGGGAGATGGAGTCAAAGTAGGGGAGGTGCTCTTAGAGGTAGACGATGTTCCTGATGGAGGCCGCTTTAAAATCTCATTTTTCTTTGGTAAGAGTCCATTGCTGCCTGAAAGGATGCTCGGTGGTTCAGGAGCTGGGGAGCTACTAGTTTTGTTCACCAAGTTTATTGGTGATTTTTTCTGTTCAGACAAAGTGGCTGCTTTTCTTCTTTGTGCCGCTATTTGTGACAGGACATTGTCTGCACTCCCTCCGGCGACACTTCCAGCACCTCCAGAAGAGTGAGGAGAGTGGTTGAAGTTGCCTGAATTTGAAGGGGATGCTGGAGTTCTTGGCAAAGATGGAAATTTAACCGTTCTCGGTGCTCTACTAATTGAAGTAATGTCCGAATTCCCGCTGCTGTTAAAACTTGGCTTTGACAGTCTTGGAGGAGTGGAGGCACGAGTCTGGTCCAATTTTCCATCTCGGCTGATTCTGGACCTATCAGAATTCCACAGCTCAAAGTTAGAAGGAGGCAAGAATGGTGGAATCACCGCTTTTAGTTTTTCATTGGGGAGTTTGGCAAATGGAGAACCGTTCTTTAACATGGTAGCTAACAGCAGGTCATCACTATCAGATTTTGTTTTTCCCAGACCGCTGTCTTTAGAGTAAGCAGTCCAAGCTGAAGTAGATTCAGGCCTTTGAATGCTACCCATGTCTGTCTGGGAGGATGTTCTTATCATGGAATCAAAAGACGAACTGGTGTTTTCGGTCAAAGGCACAAGACGACTGGGGGTGAAGCTGTGTCTTAAAGTCTGAGTGAGCTTCAGCTTCCGAAAACGATTGGACATCCTGTTCCACCACGACTTGATACCCGCTTTGTCATCAGGAGGAACTGGTATGTTATTTGACTGTTTGTTTTTGCTATTAAAGAACTTATTTTTCTGCTTTGACTTTTCCTTATCTCCTTGCAGGCATACAGCTGCCAAAAGCTGGACAAGTTCAGTGTCTGGATCATTGAGCAGCATCACCAAATCAAATGCCGTATAGCCATTTTTGGCTTGTAAGTTGACATCGGCCCCTTGGTTTAGTAGATAAATGACAATTTCTTTGTTTCCATGGTAGGTTGCCTGCATGAGCGCAGTCCAAGCATGGACGCTGTCCTGTTTGTTTATATCGGCTTTCTTGTCAACCAGAAGCTGCACCAGCTCTAGTTTTCCTGTAACTGCAGCTATCATGAGCGGAGAAGCTCCATCTGCATTAACAGCATTGACCTGACTGGGATCCTCGTCCACAATTTCTTTAACCAATGCCAGATTCCCCATTTTCACCGCATGAAAAATGTCAGGCCGCCTCTTCTCCTCATCGGTTTTCGGTCTTACTGTTGTGATAGAATCTAAGTAATCTCTCATGTCTTTGTGTTTAAAGTTTAAGGCGATTTCAAAGGGGGTCTTCCCCAAGCTGTTCACTTGGTTGGGGTCGGCTCCTCTGTCCACCAATTGCTGAGCCACGCTCAAACGGCCGTGCAACGCAGCAAGCATCAATGGACTCCAACCTGCCTTGGCACAATAATTTACATCGGCTCCCCAGTCCAATAACAGACGTACCACCATTTCATGGGCGTGCTGGACGGCCGTCATCAAAGCCGTTATCTCCGGCATCTCCTCGCCGTGACCTTTGCCTATAGCGTTGACGTCAAAGTGATCGTAATTGTCCACAAAAGCTCCACTTTCAAGGAGTAAGTTCACCACAGTAGTATGGCCACCTCTTGAAGCCACAGTGAGGACGCTGGCCCCGAGACGGTTCTGTGCATTGACGTCTGCGCCATTCTCTAGTAATATATGGGCGACATTTAGATGTCCTGACCTGGCGGCCTGCATAAGTGGCGTCCAGCCGTAGTGGTTCCTGCTGTCCACCGAGGCCCCCTTCATGAGCAGGAACCTGACCAGCGGTTCGTGTCCTCCTCCGGCCGCCATCTGTAGGGCCGTGTTCCCGTCCTCGTCTGTACAGTCCACTGGCACAGACCCAGCATTGGACCCACCTGGCAGATTGACCCGGGAAGAGCCTTCTCCGCGACCCCCGGCACCGGACGAAGCATTGCAATTCTCTGGCTCCAGTAACCGGCGGGCTCCCTCCAGATCCCCATCCTCACAGGCAGAAAATAGCAGCAAACACTGGGCAGGGATGGAGCAATCCATGGTACAATATCACTGCAAACTACATACAGCCTCCATAGATCTAATGGGCTCCTAGTACCGGCTGGGTCGCTGACCGGAAAGTGTTCGGTGTAACGAGCCCCCCGGACACAAAGTTTCCGAGTTAGTAAAGTTCACACGTATTCGACGTAGTGCGCCTGCGCGGCCAGATGAGTATTCGGCGTAGTGCGCCTGCGCGGCCGGACTGCAGCTGCTCCCGGGATTCGCTCGCTATGGAAAGTTGGGGGCGGTTCCTGGAGGAGCGAGGGGGGCATTCCCGGTGCACGGGGAGATCTGAGCCCTGCTGTCCGGTCCCGGTATGTAGGCACAGCCTGGTACCGATGGGGGAGAAGGGGTTCTGCATTCTAGTCTCCAGAGGCACCGAGAGATGCCAGTGTGACTAATAACACAATGCCAAGGCATGCCAGGAAGGCTGCATCATCCATGCCACCTTTTTATTGTACAGCGCTGAATAATATGTTAGCGCTTTATAAATCCTGTTTAATAATAATAATGTCACCAGTGCCAAGGACTCTATATTACTAATGAAGTAAGACTTTCATGATATTGGGGCAAGCTGGCACTATGCCACTGATGCCAGGGTGCCAATGGCCCTGCCTAACCGATGTTTGGGCACTGCGCCACCCCTAACGACATCTGCGGCTGTAATACTGCCATCAGGTGAGCTACACCCTGCACACAGCATTATTATTAAGAAACAGGATTTATATAGCGCCAACATACTACGTAGCGCTGTACATTATATAAAGTAGAGGATCCTGCCCCAAAGAGCTTACAATCTAGGATGCCACAGATACACCATATGATATATTCCTCCTGGTAATGATGATGGGTGAAAATCTCCAGCGCTACGTAATATGTTGGCGCTATATAAATCCTCCTTATTAATAATAATAACTGTTGTCCCCAGGCTGCGCTCTGTAGACAATGAAATGTATTTGTACACCACCAGCAGAATATTTAGCAAGTACCCACACGTATCCAGGCATGGGATAACAAGGAACAGGTTATGTTGATCATTTCCAGTGAAAGTAATATGAATGACAGTAGGATCAGTGCTGTTCTGTGCCCTACTGTGTCCTCCTCCATGGGAAAGTATATCTGCCACTCCCACTCCGTCGTTTAGTATGCATTGCTGTGTATCACTTATTAATGTCCGGAGACAAAGAGGATTTATATAGCGCCAACATATTACGCAGCGCTGGAGATTTTCACCCATCATCATCATCTAGTGCGTACAAAGCAGCACAAGGAGCCAATCAGCTCATCTTGCAGATAGGTGTGACAGGGAGATAACCTCACTGCTTTGCTGCTTCTTCATCATTGTCCAATCACAGGATAGAATCTAATCCATGACAGTCTGGACTCAAAGGAAGTGGGCTAAATGATACAAACTGTCATTCAAGACTCTGGACCTCTAGTATTGGAAAATAAGAAATGTAGGCCAGTTCTGGTTTAGTGGCGAGTATTGCAGAAACTTTTTCTTTACACAATCACTGAGCATAGCAATCACCCCAGCAGTGCTGTATGGTGAGCTCAGGTTTGGTCTACATATAAATGTGTATAAGATGTTTGAAAATGAAATAAAATGGCTTCCTGCAATGAGAGAATGCCACCAGTATCAGGAGAATATTGGGCCCTGGAATGGCCTCTATAAAGGATCAGAATCAATCACACCAGAGATACAGAGGAGCGGGGATATCGGCATTGCTCACAATATAATACAAGTTTACTAAGAATGATTTGAAGCTTTTTAGACAATATCCATCATAATAAAACTTGCTATTTGCCCCATAGAAAACAATACAAATAATAAGCAAAGCACAATGCACACAATTCCCAGCAGCATTGTATCTATCTGAGCCAAACAACCACACAAATACCACGGATTGTTGGATGGCTGAACAGGACCGTCCATTGTTGTGAATGATGGTGAACAGGATCGTCCATAGGTGTGGATGATGGCTGAACGGGACCCGTCCATAGGTGTGGATGATGGTGAACGGGACCGTCCATAGGTGTGGATGATGGTGAACGGGACCCGTCCATAGGTGTGGATGATGGTGAACGGGACCAGTCCCTAGGTTTGGATGATGGTGAACAGGACCGTCCATAGGTTTGGATGATGGTCAGATATTGACAAGCATCCATGGATCCAATTGGTCCCATTCCCACGAATACACAATGTGTATATATTGTGTATTTAAAGCAGTTCTGACTTTATACTCATATTGTATGTGTATAAAGTCAGGACTGCTAAAAATTCTATACATTTCCTTTAATTAGCAATATCTGGGACGTGTAAAATGTTTCTGTCCTGACGCTAAGCTTTGATTGTCGTGACAATTAGGAGCAATTATTCTGTTAAAAACTATGATGGGAATTTTAAAAAAGGGTCCATTTATGCCAAATAGACAAAACACCCACCAACTATCACTCACAGATGACACAACAGAGGAGCCCAGGGAAAGTTTAGGAAAGAATTGGAATGATGTTACAAAGAACAATGATATTATGGGAGAAGAACTTTCCAAAGAGAGGAATACAGATCCATATCACCATCTCACCTTATGGAAATGCTGGCTTCATGGTGGTCTGGCGGGTGTCTGTAATGTGTTTCTGATTGAGTCTCTTGTGGTTTCAGCCATGAGGGGTCATATCACATGGACAACTCTGTCACTAGTGATTCATCGCCAGCACGGCATTAATAATCCGCTCAGAATCTCTTTATTGCTGGCCTTACATACATGATCACTGACACCAGGGCATTGATATCACTGGCTTTACTAGGAAACCACCAAGACGTGTCCCAGTGATCCTGGTGCCAATATGCCAACATCACGTTTGCTCATTGTCCTATAGACGAATGCATGGTATGAATATTGACCTTTTATTTCCTTCTGTTATTACATAATATGCAAAACACATAGGAATTGAATTATACTTGGAGCAGTAAAAACACATTTACAAATAGATCTGGGACAACCAGTTATCTTGTTACATTAGGGTTACCTATGTGTGTTCTAGGTCCTGGTAACCATAAACTAACTGTATAGCATTCATTGTACTGGCACCATTCTATCATATCCGGCATATATGGTATTCTCCCTATAGAGCAGCCTTTTATATCCAGGATTCTGTAAATCATATAATTTCCTCATAATACAAACTGATTTGTGATGGATCATGCACAGTTCCAGCATCCATTAGTGTGTGTTCGTGGAACGTCTCCTCTTGCATGTCAGTATTATTGGCACCTTTTGAAGACCTTTAGGATGATCTTTGGTCAGTTTAGCCATGGATATTGGATTCCTCTTACGTAGGTCAGCATTGACATGCAATCTCTGTCATGATGTAGAAAACATTCTATTGGAACCATTATAACAAGCCAGAGCGGATGAGTGGCCCTTCCATTGGAGAGAACCTGATCTTTCCATATTCCCTTACAATGCATCCTGCACATCCCCGGCCTAACAGTTTGCCAGTGATAGACATTTCAGCCCTTATAAAACACCAGCATACGTAAATTCTGCATCATGTCACTGCTGTTTGACCTCCACAAAGTGTACATAATATGTATGCTTATGTAAGAGCTGCCATTTTATTACTGGAGGTATCAGCCATTGTATCTTGTGTTTACGAATACCTGACTCCTTGCTAATCATCAGTGTTTAGAGCAATCCGCTGATCCTTTTATATTTCTTGAAACGCTTTCTTTCCTCCAAGTCTGCCATAATAAACGTCTTCTCAAGAGTGTATCATTAGCTTTGGCGCTCTCCAGCTGTACTCGTATTTCAGCAGGTAATTGATGTTGGGGATTTTTGGAACGGGAAGCCCGCACTCTCATTATGTACAGCTCCCATCATACGGCACCATCTGTTTTGAATTGTCTTCCCTCGATTTTTACAGAAAGATCCTTAGTGCATCCTTATGACAGCTGATGTGTCATGATGGTTTTTGAAATGGTCCAGCCCTTCTGGTTCTAGATTTTTATATCCATATTTTCTTCACTTTATAAACTCATTTCAATGTTAAAAAGAGAAGAAAATAAATACAGGAAGAAAAACCTCCATTATACTTTAGATATGTTTGCTTGTGTAGCTATTTTGTTTCTTGATAAATGTTCTAAGGAGACGGACCTATGATCCAACATTTTCTGCAGCATTCCCTGGCCAAATCAAGTCCGAATTTGCTGCCTGTGATAGCCTAGGCCTAACGTCCTTGGCGCATGTGATGCACATTTAGCTAAATCTCCATTTCTTTCCTCGCATAATTATAAGATCATATGGCAGCCAAAGCATCCTGAGAGGTGAACAATGACAGTACACATTATACTGTGTGCACATTACGTATATAAAATGTTGAGAATTGAGCAGGCAAAGGAGTTACGCCATTGGTTGCTGCCAATGATAGAACTAATAATAAAAAGGAACATGGACATAGACATTGTTGCAGCAACACACCTTGAAGTGTGCATACCTGGCTATGATAGTAAGAGCTCACCCACCTATAAACTGTTTAACCTAATTTCCCTATAACACATATTTTTTGCTTTAGCATTTTGTTTCACATTTAGGTTGATTCCTTCACGATAGAACTTCTTAATACAGAAGGTATTTTGTTACAAATGATAAAACGAGGGGATATTCTTCATTACAGGATAGTGGATAGAGCCATGCACATCAAGCCATATCATTATTTATAACGTCTTGTATCCATCTTGCCATGCATACCAAAGTCTGTTCTGTGGGAGCCAAATAAACTGAAGTGCATATGTTTTGGGATGTGGGTGAAACTGGAGTGCCTGGAAGCAAATTCATGTGAACACAGGGAAATCAATCCATATTTGCTATCGGGACAAATGTACATACAACAGTAGTTGTCACCAATTACACCAGAACAGTGAAGGAACCATTTTTTTTTGGTTAAAGCTGCAATTTCTAAAACATGGGTGAGACGTGGATTTCTTCCTTGGGATCCCATGTGCAGTATATCTTTTACATAAGTATGAATTTACTTTAAGCAATATCTAAGCATTGAAGATAAAAAGTATCCTTTAAACAGCTTCTGTCAGGATGTAATTATGCTTGTGTAAAATTTGTCTCGGCAGCACAGCTCCCATGAATAAGTTAATTATTGGTTTTAGGTTTGTGTATTTTCGTTGTCCAATCAGAAACATCAAACTGCACCGGACAGGCTGGGTTATCGGCTTTTGGCGCTGTCACAGAGCTTATTTTTATTGACTCCCCTCCGCCATCTTTTCTCTATTCTGTCACTCGTCCATTATTTCATCATCACGATAACGTGCCCAGCTCGTCAGTCATCAATTAAAAAAACCTGTCAGCGATATTTGGGTGTTTGTCCTAGAAAAATACACGGCAGCTGGGAATTGCTACGCTGTGGTCCGCCTAATATTATTAAACACATTTTCAAATATTTTGCTGCCAATCAGGAGACGTATGTCTCTGAAAGCGACTGTCATAACTTGGCATTGTATAAAAATAGATGCTGACTTTCTGCATTGATTGGGGATTATCTTATGATTTGTACTCACGTCCATTGACAGATAACTGCTTAATGGCTGTATTTATAATTCTAATCCAAGCTTTGCTATAGGGACCCAATCCACTTTAATCTCATTGTATTGTCAGCGGGGAACCCCTTGGTTTCATAAACACACCAACTACAGGCTCTGATGAATCTCCCATGACCTGATTTGTTCTTCACAGCCATCCATCACAGTATGACTGGGTGCCCTTCTTTGAACCCCAATTTCTTCAGAATTAGGAGGTATATGAATGTATACATATATATATATATATATATATATATATTTATTTATTTATTATCATATAGGGGCAAGTGGAGACACTTGTGGCTAACACCCCCCAAAATTTTACCCCTGTGACATTATTAGAACATAAAAACTCTACCCATCAAATGCCCAATTACTCAGGAGCAAGGAGATGTAGAGACTTCTAGAAGTAAGAACATTTCCCCCTAGGATATCTGTCATATGAAATGCATTACCCCGGAAGTATTGCAGAATTATTGGGGTTCAAAGAATTTTAATGGCTACCAATAAAACTGTCAGAACATTGTATTGCAGTTTCTGCTTTTTGGTTCAGGAATGGTGAGCAGGTAGCATTTGTAGTATTTGACAAGCCAGCACTGTATGATAGTCTTAGTTCTCCAATGCTACTAGGGGGCAAAATATCCTGGCCTAGGGGGAAAAAAAAAGTATAAATCTGGCCCTGCCCACAGGGATAAATGATATATAGTCACATAAGGTGCCCACCACAAATGCTTCAGTTCGGTGGAACCAATTTGAATCCACCTGGTGATGTGAGCTTGTCTGTTTTTTGTGTAATTAGTGTGAATAGTGGCTGCTAATTTCACCCAGTGTGGGTTGACATACAAGCAAAAAGCAGAAATCTTTACAATCATCTGTATCATAATATAATACTATTTTGGCAAAACAAATTTGAAGCTTATCCTGCTACCAATGTCTACACGCCAGTCTTTACTTCAAATGCAGTGTGAATCCAATTACAAGACTTTGGTTAGCCCCCAAAGAAGAGTTCACATCCCCTGAAAAGCACTGGCTGTACCCTATTTACCTATCCAACAATATTTTTATGTTTTAGCTTGGCATAAAGCTCAATAGTTATTTGACTTGTATATATTGTATATATTAAGTTTATATACTTTTTTGCAGGACTAGCATTGCAAGCAAGTGCAAGCACTGACAGCAAGCGTCCTCTCTCTTGTGAAATTTTTCTAGCCCCCCTTAGACCTTTTGTTGGGACTATAGATGTCACATTTACCTCTTCCTCACTAAAGCGCAGGTGTCTCTCTCCTGTGCATGCAAGCAGTTCGGACTCTGGGCGCACCTGCTCTTCCAAGTTTTATCAGTTTCGGCCAACCCACTGGCCAATCAGGAAATAGCCTCTTAATCATCCCTGGCTATTTAGCTAGCTCAGACATAGCACTTAGCATTTGTGCAACAAGCCTTTAGTTCTGTTGAGCTAGTTTCTGTACATCTGTTGCTTAATTCAGTGTTTCTTCTGTCAAGCTTCTGTGTTAACCCCTTGTTGCCCAGTCTGTTGTTTCCACATTCACGTGTGCTGTTCCAGTGTTCCTCTCAGTCTGTGAATATTCCTGTGTCATCTGTGCTTCCTGTTGCTTCTACTGTTTTCTGTGTTCCCTGTGTCCTCAGTGGCCCCTGTGTTGCTAGTGTTTGTTTCCTGGATCCCTGGTATTTGACCCCTGGCTTGTGACCTGGCCTCACTTATTTGCTGCCTGCCTTCACCCAGGCCTTACTTGACTTTTCTTCTGCCTAGTGATTTGGTACTGTAAATCATCCTGCCCATACTGGTGTGCCCAAAGACCGCAACCTGACAGTCACCAGCAGGGCAACATCCTCACCACTAGAGGCTCTGGAGAAGACCTGGTTACTGCTTCATTCTTATGGTTGTACTGGGTGATCCTCATACCACACACTGATCATCTGACAAACAACACTTCTGCCATTGCTGGGCTGCCCAACACTGGAAACCAATCATTACACAACACCATCCATTAGCATGTCTATCCCCAATAAGCCTAACGAGGGCCAATCATGGCCAGATCCTGTCCAGGTCTATCATCCATCTGTGGCAGTGACACCCGGGGTGCTACGCCCTCCTTCTCCATCTTCTCCTCTGCATAGAACAGACCAGAGCTGTGTGCACAGCATTCATTTGTTCATCTGTTACTGGGAATGATCACAAAAGATTTTGATCTGATGTCTGTCTGATATCGGTATGGAGTGTTAGCACTTTATTAGTTCGTTTGTTCCCAGCGGCAGGAACAGAACATGAATATCATTATCAGGTCATGTAGTAGCGCTCTCAGCAATGTCTAAAGGTTTTCTCCACTGGCTGTTTAAACAGTAAAATCCTGAAGGCCGGCACACCATGTATCTCTCATCTTTACTTTGCATGACCTATGAGTATCTACAGAAAAAAACAGCTAATGATCTATCAGAAAGTTTGCAAAAGTTATTGATGTACATAGCCGAGAGGGAGGCAATTTGTTTTTCTTAAAATTGGACTTTTACTTTAAAACTACATAAGTAAACCTTTGCACATCTTTTTTTTCTTTTTTTATAAATGGCTTTGGGAGTAAAAACAGCAAATTTCTAAATAAATAAAAGGCAAGGCTCATAGTAAAAGATTGACTGTTGCGGATTCCGGCAGCACATCAAATCTCTTATCTGGTCACGTACTTCTGAGATGTTATCTCCGATATAAAAAACACAATTTTCAAAGTGCAATAAAATGCGAACACAAATGGATTAACATAAATCATATTTTCTGACAACAAAATGCTTTTCTTTTCCTCTTTTATCTTTCCGGATGTACCGCAGTCTTTTCTTTAACATTTTTACCCATAACTTCCTTCTTATGTAGACTGAAAAAAACAAAAAAACTCATAAATAATTTTTTATAGATTTGGTCATTTATCACGGGGGGTTGGGAATTATATATTGAGACGTAGAGCGCCCCTGATAATATCTGTGAAAATGAATCATAGCAATCATTAAGCTATAATTTTAATAAAAGATCCAATTCAGAGAAAAACATTCATCATAAGTGACAAAGCTTCGATGAGTCAAAAATGTAATTTATTTATGAAACCTCTATATTGTAATTTATTTGGGATACTTGAGTGTTCTGTACGTCTGGCAGAAAATATTTCTAGTATTGTTTGGTAGTAAAGAGATGTTTATAGGAAAGTAATGGCATGTGACCATTGAATGTAACTGACCATTATCATCAATCCCTGAATGGTTTACAGTCATTGGCACCCATTATTATCATACCGACACCCACACTGGGGCAAAATTTTGCAGAAAGCCTTCCCAGAAGAGCAGAGGGTGTTGTTGTTGCAATATATATAAAAGTTGAACACATTGTGTTTCTTCTCCTTCACTATCCAATCACAGACTGGAGGCGAGTGACACCTGAACTCAGAGAAAGGGGCAATTAAAGATGCTGGCTGTCATTCAGCCTAAAAGACTGAGAACATCTAGTGGCAGAAACAAGAACTGCACGGAACAACTAAGGATTAAAGGTGTGTATTGCAACGAAAGCTGCTTTTTAATCTAATCTTTTAATGGACTATTTCATTTTTTTTTTATCTGGAATTCTGCTATAGTTAACAGAGAAATTGGTCTCATCCCAACGGTGGCACGGTTTGGCCAATATGAAACAAAAAATCACAAAAGGGGCTGGACAGATTCATAATCCTTTGTCAGATAAGACAGCTCACACATGTATATTGCAACTGTGTATTTAGCTGTTTGCCTGGAGTGAAGCTTCAAGAACGCAATCATTTTTGTTCTCTATCAGGGAACAGAATGAATTCAATCTGTTGTTAGATTGTAAGCTTGCGCTGTCTTGCCATATGCAGAACAGAGGCTCAGACAGAGTCCTCCCTTGCGCCTTATTAGACAAGATCACGTTTTTCTAAAGAGTTCTTGCTATGTGCAGAAACGCTGCTTGTTACTGACAGGCTCGGAATGGGTTTCTGTATAATTGGGTACACATCAGGCCGCTGTGGCCAAGATAACAATTTAAACAGCACTCATGCTGCAATGTAATAGGCTGGAGCGCTAAACCCATTACAAGGTGCTCTACGAGAAAAAGAGAAAGAATATTAAAATTAAACAATAAGCTATTTATACAGCTAACGTGTGTCAGGGCTGTTCTGAATAGTTCAGACCGACTACATTTCAAATTAAAGAGACATTGAATTCCAAAGACAAAGGGCTCAGCATTGCAATTACAGCATGCAGTATTTGTAGATAAAAAGTGGAATATATTTGCTAAAATTCCCCAGCCGTGACACGGTGTACAGTGTTGTTTTCTAACCACAGATAAAATGTGTAGGGTTTAAAAAGACAAAACACTTCAGTAAACTTACAAAGACATTTCAATTCTATAAAGTCTCAGTTTTGTTGGAGGTTTTCAATGACATTGTGCTTCATGTACTGAATGGGATACATACTTATTCTAATTGTAGTCTTTAAGGACAAGTTTACCTCTCTGGTAAGGGAGAAAGTAAAAGGGGAAGTTAACATTGACACTTAGGGCCTGATTTATTAAAGCTTTCCAAGGCTGGAGAGAATACACTTTCACCAGTGAAGCAAGGTGATCAAGCAAACCTGGAATTAATTTCTTCAATGTCATTTGCTATTTGCCAGCAAATGCTTTGAATCCTGGACCAGATCCATCCCAGGTTTGTTGGATCACCCAGTTTCACTGGTGAAAGTGTATTCTCTCCAGCCTTGGAAAGCTTTATTAAATCAGGGCCTTAGGCTCCATGCATACCGTCACACTTTGGAGTTATTGTTACATGAGTAACCAATGCAACTACACTGCAGTGCATCACAACCCATGCATTGTGGTCCATTGCATTATAAATGTTGAAGACACATGCAGTTCTTTGAGAACGAAGGTTTACTCACAGCTCATTCAAAAAGAACACAGTGTGAACGAATTTGTGTGACATTATTGCAGGGGCTTTGACACAATCCATAGCATAGTAACATTGGACTTGTTTGTAGGTTTGCAAACATTAGAGGCATGATTGCAGATCAAGCACAAATTATGCACTGACCTGCAATGTGTACAATGTGGTGCAGGTTTGATGATACCATGGGTTTCCTAGTGAATCTCCTTCCTGAGTTCCTAAATTATGAACTTTTGGACAAAACTTTGCAGGTTCACTGCCACAAATAAAGAAAAACTCATAATTTAGTGTATACCTATTGCCTCTGGTCAGCTGACCCACAAGAGCCAAAAAAAAAATATAGATAACCTCTCCCTTGTTTTATAAATATGAAGTCCCAGCAACCAAAATTGTCATTGTAGGGATGGAGAGCTGGCAATTCTTTTGAGGGAGAATTCAATGGGGCTCGCTGCAAAGATTTAAAAATTTAGGAAAGATTTAAAACCTGGGAAAATTTGTTTTTCTATAATAGCGCTGATAAGCCTTCTGTTTCCATAAGGTGCACCGCTCAATGTGCACGCCAATTATTTTTTAAAAATAACTTGAAAATAGAAAAACAAAAGTTACCATGTCAGTTAGAAATGAAACGCACTTCTGCCAAGTTAAAAGGAACATATGCTCTTGTATAGAAGCGTGGATGAAATTCATTGTTAGCATTGGTGTATAGACGTTTGTACAATGAATGCCTTGTATTATAAGCGGAGATATTATGCAATGAACAGTCATTTTAAATTGACCTAAAGTCACGATGACAAGTTTCCCTTTATTATATTTTGCCATGGTGTTTAGCAGATGGTCTGTTAAGCCTGAAAAGGGACATAGGTTAGGCTCTGCTTTTTTTTACAGAAAGTAGGTAACATAGAGATTATTTTACCCTAAAACAAGTTTTACTTATGGGTTCCTCGTAAAATGAAATCAAACAATCCCAACCCACATGTTCCCCATTACCTGCCTTCAACCCAGTAAATAGCATGTCACCTTGATAAAAGGGGCCACTGCACAGCACCAACATACCAGTACAGTTCAGCATTTCAATTATATCAATTCCTTTTTGCATGCAATTTATTTGATGTGCTGTCTTTCTTTTTGCTCTGGATTTACATTGCCTTGACTGTCATGTACATTCACACAAATCTATATGCCTCAGCTCTGTGGTCTGTATTGTCTTTTTTACTTTATTAAAGCATTGACCAGATAGATGATATGGAAGTGACAAGCCAACTAATAACAACAATTTGTTATCCATTTTTGGTCAGAGCGCCTAAAACTTGCAAAGCTCTGTACCTAGCAAATCAGCCTATAGTGTACTGAATCTCAGATGGCCAAATCAATTTGCTTGCCTTTGGAAAAAGCATGCTAGGCATGTAAAATCATTTTGTATTTAATCACTGAGAAAATTCAGTGTATAACACCCCTATATATTCACCATGGTAAACTTTCCTTTGTATGTCCTTTCGCTGTATACGTCAATCACTGCAGACATCTGTTTAGCATCCCCACCCAGAGCATATTAAGTACCCCTGCAATTAATTTCTCCATCTGCAAACCTAACCTTTTCACTCTCTGGCACATCCTTTTTCTTGTGCGGGGAAGTATCTGTCTACTGACAGTGTATAAAGCAGCATGTTAGGCGGCCTTCGCTGATGGGTACGTTTTTCTCACAAGCAGTGATATTTAAAGATAAAGTCCAGACAAAAAGATGACTGGCTGATACTCAACAATCGCTAATGGTGGATAGTTTATTTCCATTCATTTGGAGTTCTGTTTCCCCACAATGAGTAAGCAGGACTTGTATATTATCAATGTGCAAATCAATAGCTTCCTTCTGCCTGCAGCAGACAGATGCCATCACCTCTGCCTAGGCAAAGTTACTGTGAGAGATCAGGGCAGATGGCCCTAAAGGCTTCTGGGTCTGGAGCTTCAACTCTAAGTAAAGGAACCCCGCAGGTGCTCAAATTCAGGATTGGAACCAGGTCACTATGGCTTGGAGAAATTATTTCCTCCTGGAGCTATATTAGGATGTCAGTTACTTTGAGCCTGCAATGCACTGCAAGGAAGTGCACTGTGCTCAAAGTACTGCTTTTCCCATCTTCTCTTCTTTGTGTGCTGGAATGACAATAAAACCCTATAAAATAGAGATCTACAAGCCTTTGCAAGTTTCTGTTGTCACACAACCTGGAAGGCTAGGGTACGAACAGAAGATCCATATGGGGCCATATATGTGCCATATATATGAAGATCCATATGGGGCCATATATATGACCATTAAACGGAAAAGTTAGCAAATTGGATTTATGTGGTAGCACTCCCCAAATTCCTGTCCATATCACTAAAATTTCCATATGCCATGTAGCTTCCTAGGAGCTGTAAGGAACAGAGAGTCCACAGGCATTGCCATAGGATAAGGGAATTTGTGGTGGTTAGGGCTGGTTAAAAGCTTTGGAAACTATCGGGCATAACGGACTATCGGACATTCACATACAGGGGGCGCTGTATCCTGCAAAGTATTTCCAAGCTTCCAGTGGGTACAACCCATCCTCATGCTATCTGGTCCACAATAACAAAACCACACAAACAATATTTACTTAAAAAAAAGAGTTGATTGCATCTGTTAAAAATGTTTTTCTTTTTTCCACCAGCACACCTAAAAGTTCTTAGCATTCTTCTTGCATGAGCTGCATGTATTAAAACAGATACTCGGTAATTAAAGAGTGAACTTTTCAACTTATTGCCAAGTGAAATGTTCTACCTGTGTTTTTCCACAACAATCTCTCACTCTTTCCCAATGGTCTGATGGAGATGGAGCAAATATATTAATGAGTACAGCAATGAATAGTGTATCAAAAGATTGAAAAGGCAAGCCGCTCTGATGGCGCAGCATGGCGAACGGGAAGCCAATGAGGCGGCAAACAACTCGGTGCTGGAAATGTCAGCGCACTAACTGTCTGAGCCATAAATTAACAAGGGTTCGTCTGGAAATCGGCGTGCCATGTTTCACATGGATAGGAGCACCCAGAGCAGACATTAAAGTTGATAAGCAGAACAATTCCTTTGTAGTGTATGGCGGGAAAAAAAATTCTGATGAATTATACAAAGCATTTTTACATCATTTACTGTATTAATACAGCTTGCTAAGCAGCAGAAATTCCCCTGAAAGCATATAGCATCGTCCTCAAGCCTTCTCGTAAATAAAACGGAATGTTTCAGGTTGTTTTGATGTTGAATATTTTGCTTTTTGACATAATAAAAAGAAACAAAGTGACAAGCGTGCATCTTCCCCCGATCCTTTGTTTGACCTTGTCCTATGGATCTTTCCCTCGCTCATGCTTTAAACCTAACTGTTACCTAAAGCTAATCACCCTCTAGGGTAGTTTCTTGACTTTTATAACATAGAAGAACCCTTGAAAAAACTTTCAGGTGCTCAGGGAACCCCTTCTATAAATTACAATATTCACAGCTCAAAGTACATTAGTGTGGTGGGAAGAATGTTATCCCTACAGATAGCCAAAAAGACCATTGGTGTCACCTAAGGTCACCTGAGAGTTTACAGAGACAAGAAGAGGTAGCTAAAAGAAGTATTTTATGCTAAAGAGATGGTTAATGTTTATAACAGGGCTATATAAAAGTAAATCCCATTCTTGTAATGTGTACATCTAATTTTACGCCTATATGGTCATACTTATTATTTTGTGGACAAATTACCAGGCTTCTTTGCTAGAGGCAGGATCGCAATGCCAAAAAAAATGATTTGATAATTTAATAAATGCATTTCCAACATCTAACTTCGTGATTTATTACTTTACCCGGTACTGTTTCTTTATTAATGTACGTCTATCAGTCTGTTCAGAGTCGTTGAACGCATTTGCAGCCAAATCATTTTCTCCCAGCAGTTTATCATGTCGTTTGTAATACCTGAGCATTAAATGGCCACAAAAGAGAGGATATGTAAAGTTTGTATAAGAAAGTATGACACATCAAGTGTTTGAAAAAAAGTCCCCTTAAAAAAATCAAGATTATATTATTGTCCTTTTAAATATTACCTGGACCGGTTTGTCATTGCAGCTGAGGCGTAGGAAACCGGTTATGAAAATTCCCATTATCGGATAGCTGCTTGAGAAGGTCAGTGACACTGACAATAGAGCAAGTGAGATATAGAAGACATGGCCCATTGACTTTGTACCGCTTGTATTTCGCCTTCATTCTAAAGAGAATAGTCGTCAAGCATCACTTAACCTTGTCTAGGTGCCCTGCCACATGCAAGCAAAGAAACACGAGAAGGCCTAAAATCCTCTTATCTGTGCAGCCAGCACTTCCTTGCTGTGGAGTTATGTTATATTTATTTTCTTATTTAAAAGGCCGAAAATAACACCCCACCTACACTACCCTGTGTACCCATATACAGGCAGGACCAATAGGTATCAATAGGGTTAATGACTGTTTCAAAAAATATTTAAAAATATCAAAATCTGTACTTTACCATTGATAGTAAAAGATTATTCCTAGATACAGAATACAAGAAATCCCCCATGCCCAAAAAGGTTTAATTGTCAGGGTCCTCAAATTTGCCCCACAAACAATAGTCAGATAAAGTAAGGAAACAATCAAGAGTAAAGTTTATTCTCATTCATGACAATAGCACCTGAGCAGAGGTCAGGATAAAGGCCTATAGGCAGAAATAAAACTTCTAAAAGGCAAAGATGGACCAGGTGTCAAGAAAAGTAAAAAGGAACCTGAGAATGTGTTGCATCTGATTTGCAGTTGGGATATACAGAACAGGATGCTGATACTTTGACAATAGCAGAAATATTTTACTTTGGAAGGGACACCAACCTAAATTTGTATTTCTTCTTTGCAAATATGTTATAAATAAATAATGAATAAAGTGCATGCAACAGGCCTTGAAACAAGATAGTGAAGCCAAATATGTGGACAGGCAAATATTCCCTCCCATGGTCAGTGACTGGCAAGCACAATGTTTTTGATGAAGGTGTTACTGTTTTTATGGTCAGGTTATGCTTTGTACATATGAATCTGAGGTCCTGTCCAAAACCTGGAGCATTGAACAGCAGAGGAGAGCACTGCCTGCATCAGGAACTATAGACCTTTGTAATGGGGAAGGGGACTCATTACAAGGGTACAAAATACCTAAGTCCTAGTTTAATCCTAAAACAATAAATCCACATTGTGTGCCCTAAATGCATTTAAAAACAAAAGCAATTACCATACAAAAGTAGCAATGATAGCTGGTGAAGAAAGCAGAGCTGTAGATTGGATTCAGCAGATTTGCCCACTATAGCGGCCTGCAGGAAACTACAGGAAGGCGGCGGATACAAGACCAATCACCCCGAATAAGAAGCCCGACAATGCCTGGTCTTTATTGAAGCCACACATTATCCTGCTGGAATACCGCACATTTCTGGAAGAATGGCCAGGGAGTGAAGCAATAATGGATTATCTCAGCAAAAAATAATGAACGATTGCTAGGATTCCTCGCCATTCTCTATTTCTTCCTCTTGCCTTTTTAATTGGTAAACAGGTCACTTACCTTGCAATTCATCCAAGGAATGGTCTTGTCATGGAATCCTGGTGTTTCAGTGGTCTAAGCACATTTCACCTAAAAAAAAAGACAAGAAACCGTTAGCATGGTTGAAGAAGTTCCCCTGAAGCCACTTTGCCTCCTGTCCTGTTCTTTTTGTCACAGCCCAATGTTAAGTGGTTTTAGTTTCTTCTTGGGTAGAGGCCTGATGGAGGTATGGAAAAGATTGTGTCACAACTGTCACTCTATAGCAGGAAGGACCTGAACAAGGACAATAATGTCAGGATCACCAAGGACGCCAACTAATTATTATGCACAATGCAGTTCTATTCAAAAACATCCCCTTCTACCAGCATGAAAATTCTTGATTGAAATTTGCTGTCAGTACAGAAGCTAGGTAGAATTTGCAATATGAAATAAAACAAACACCTCAAATTCATATCTGAATATTTATACAGACAGATTTTGGCCTTTATTATCATTTATACCAATTAAAACCATGTTCTCTTGCCGGTGTGTATACAGCACTTCCCTGAAGAGTCTACACAAAGAAATACAAGTATGATATGATTGGTGGACGTGGGAGAAAGGAGACCAGAAGAGCATGTGGAGAGGTCATCGTACGAGGCAAAACAATTGTTACCAACAATTTCTAGAACTCCGCAAATGTGCAGCAGGAGCACTGAAATAAGAAATCATTTGTCTTTTTTAGTTTGATTTAATTTCATATACAGAACACATCCTACAGTGGGGTGATTGTCTCCTGTCCCATGGTTATAAAATATTAATCTGCTAATATTTTGCCTTGCTTGGTTTCTTTAGTTTTATCTTTCCTATTTTAGTGACATGCTAATGAAGGTAAAAAACAAATCCTTTCTATTTTTTAGTATATATTGAACCTTGGGAACCTTAGCTGAAAAAACATCCAGCAGCCTGAAAAAACTAGAAGCTCGTCCTCTGTGGCAGAATCTGCATCATTCAGTATAGATAAAGGTAAGTCAATTGGTAAGTCAATCGGTAGACCTGAAAATGAATGATCAAGAAACTAGCTACGTGAAAGGAGCTTAGGTGTAGTTTTCACAATTTCCTTCAACTGGTAACAGTGTTTCTATGATTAAAACAAGAACTTTGCCACAACTTCAATATTGCCAGATCATTGTGTGATCAAGCCTTGTGCAGAGTCATTCATTGTTGACTTATTTCAGAAGACAATATTGGATAAAGGAAAGACGAATCAATTCTTGGAAGTAACTCCAGGGTCTGTCTCTAATAATTTGGATTTTTCTTCTTTGACAGCAGTACAACAAGGGAGGGGGTTCAGCAGACTATAGATACATCCTGACCACATAGCAGTTGAATTTTGTAACAAATTAAAAGACTACCTGGCTTGTTCTGGATGTATCCATAGCCTGTCCAGAAGAACACCGGATGCCCCATAGTTATTAGTTCAGCTACTAAGGTAAAAGAGGAGATTGATATAAAAAATTTGAGCTATCTTGTTCTCTTAAATGTGGATATTCTGACAGTTATTACCTGATTACTGTTGTATGGTTGTTAGTATGGAATAATAAAAGGATAGAACATGTCTGATTCTTTGTGAATAATATAAATTGGATGTGATGTGGAACTCTTGACCAGGCTAAAGCATTGAGAAAGTAAATCATGAATACCGGTGGACAACTTTCTGAAAGTACAATATTTCACGGCCTTGTTGATGAGACCCATTAAAGTGTCCAGGTTCCCAATTCCATGTAACGTTCTTTTTACAAAAGTTAAAGTGTTTACTGCTACAAAACGTTTTCTTGTTTCTTGAATGCTATTTGACAAAAAAAACCTGAACACTGTACTGCTTAATATTATTTTGTCCTCTAAGATTGCCCAGTATTTTTTGGAAGCTGAAATGGATAAACTGACATGGAAAAAGATCATTGTAAATTTTATGTCGGCAATAAAGAGCGCAGCAAATATTTGTGGTACCGGCACTAACTCTATTTCCTCTGGTTAATACTGGAGCGCGGTGTGTTTACAATAACAGAATACATCATAAAAATCAAAGCTTGCTAAAGCTGCCATAATTCTGCAACCGTAACAGATTACAATGGATAAAATAAATAAGATTGTCGTAATGGTGCTAGGAATCAAAGTAAACATTTATCTGCTCCAGGACCTGGAGGAGCCCTAAGAAAGACTATGGGGACACCAGAAACATTTTAGTTTTTCTTTTCCAAATGACCTTAAAATAAAAATTTGAACACCATCCATATCATGATATGCACAGTAAAAAATCCATATTTTTATATAATATGTAAAACATGATTACAATTACAGAAAATTATTGTTTTCATTCTCATTTCTTTTTTATTGTCATTATTGAAGCATCCACAAACACAATATAAAAATATTTCCCATGCTTAGTTATGACTTTTTTTTTTAATATTTAATTGTGTGGGTTTTACCAGATGCCAGCCCCCCAATTTAATGCCAGAGTCTTCACCCGCTCAGCCTCGGGAGACTGGTTGCATCTCTCACGGTTGCCCCCAGGACTGGGCAAAAGATGGCGTCTGGGGATAGCCCACAGATAAAGCAGTACAAGAACTACCAGGCAATCCAGAGTACAAAGACAAAGTCATACATGTGTGATCAGTTCACTAAACGAGGTACAGAGGGAGTAGGCACAAGCAGAGTAGGGGTCACAGGCAGAGGTCGGTCCATGCAAATGATGAGCCAGGGAACAGGCAAGGCCAGCAACAGAAAACCACACAAGAATCTCTCCAGCACAGATTAGCCCAGCTAAACGCTACAACATACAACAGCAACAACAGCATGGGATTGCTCAGGAACCATTTTGCAAGCAGCTGCAGCACAGCTCTAAACCCCCCTCAGGTGTGCAGGGGATGCCGAGAAGCAAAATGGAGCCAAAGAGAGACAAGGATGCTGCAACCCGCAGAGCACTAAATCCTACACTCCTCTGCTGCTGCGATGGCCGCCACCGGAGGGAATAGGCTGAGCGCGTTCTACTGCAGTGGGACACCGCCTGGGATTGTCAGCACGAATAATGTCTCCTAACAGTTGTACGATATACCATCCACCATCTAACTCAATGTTTCTCACCCACGGTTCCTCCAGAGGCTGCTAGGGGTTCCTGGAGCAAGAAACAATTTGCAGCTCTCAGATCAGTTTATATGGGTGACATTCTTCCCACTGGCCAGCAATGTAAGAGGAATTCTTCCCACTGATCCCCACACTAATATACTATAATCTGCAGATCTAGCATTTATTGAAGGGGCTCCCCATAGACCTGAATGCTATTTCAAGGGTTCCTTCATGTTAAAAAGGTGGAGAAACACTGCTCTGTTTATTTGGAAAAGGAATTAACAATACAACTTGTCTAATTGTACAGAATCCACAACTCTAATAAATAATTCACTAAACAATCTAAAACAAAAAATAATTAAAGTTTATGTTTATGAAAACTTTTCACTTGTTTCAATTTTCTTTTACAGCCTCCCAATGGGAAGCCATGTACAAAGCAAATGAGCTTTATTTCAATTAAAAAATATAGATTTTCTTTCATGAAGCAATAAAACACAACAGCTCAAATATTTTGCCCAAGTTAAGGCAAAGATCAGAACTTTTTATTAAAAAAACACCGGAACAAAGCTTGTACCTGTTTGCACACCAGGTGTGAGTTAAACCAATAAAATGACTTATTCGGAATCATACTTTGGTCTTCCTTGTTCCAAGACTTGTATCCTAATTTATATCTGCCTCTTGTAGTATCCGCTAGCTATTCATCGAACATGCTTTTTCAAATGATATTTTTTTCCTGCTTCTCTCCTCTTCTCCCAAGTCACTGACTTATATTGTCAAAGAATAATTTTTATCTACCTCAGAAAAAAAAAAGTTGTAGCGAGAGAAATTTCTTTTGAGTAGTTTCTTTCTAGTCGTTACGCCTAAAGGCATTGAAAATATTGTCAGAGCTAGTACAATCTTGTCTCTCTAGATTACTATATGAACAATGGTGACTTATTTTCGATTAAAGAAAAAAACACTTTGTAAAAGACAAGTTTGAGATGTGTATTGTTCCACACGCTGGTCTTAATCAATATGAAAGGCGATAGATTACTTCGGTATTAAAATTATGGTGCTGTGGATGTAAAACCCGCGTTTCTGTAGGACCTGGAGTGCTGTTCAATCATAAAAAAACATTTGTGACAAGAATGGCATTCTAAGGAGGCTTAGAAATCGAATTCCAAATTTAATGGACTTGATAAAAAGACTGAGCATTCAGTAGAGTTTCAAGGACATCAAAAGGATGAAAATATGTTCATGACAGGCACAGTAGGAGACTCTAGACCACATGGGAATCCCAGTTGTTTGTCTCTGCTAGCAAAAATATGAAAAAAAGAATTATTCACATTGATAGGAATTATATCCATGTTGTTCTCAGTCCACATTCTCTGCTACTTCTTTATGGTGTTCCAAGGCCATGGTTTTTATTATTCTTGTCTCCCATACTCTTAGTTTCCTTCTTATGCAACGCTCTCCTCTTACTTTGTACATCACATACCCAAGCTCATTTTTGCCCTCTTTTTCTCTTTTCTCCCATGCTGCTTCTGGTCTTTTTTATCTTGTCCATAACAATCTTAGCCTATTCTGATGTCTTTCAGTATCTTTGCATACAATGTTTCTGGCCCCCTTTGACAACCTGTCACCCTTCCTTTTCATTAGAATGGTAGTAGATGGTGCTTGTTAGAATGCCTGGTATATCCCTGAGCAAATGTGATCCCGGTCTTCTACCATTCATTTTTTTTCAATAACACCCATTTTTATGGAAATCAGTTTCTCTTCTATGAGGGTAGAACACAGGTCCCGCTATACTGTTGGTGTTTCCAGTCTTCCACTGAGAAAAAGAAAAGTCTTTTTGACAGATGAGACCAAAATGCACAGCACTATGTTTGATAAAAAAACAAACACAACATATCAGCACAAAAATGTTATAGCAATAGCCAAGTGCAGTGGTAATGGGGTGATGTTTTTGGCTTGTTGCAATTTTTCAGATCTTTCAGTATTCAGCTTCCCATGAACACCTATTCTAAAGTCATTTGAGTGACAACAGCCTATTCCTGGCTTAAAATATTGGTCAAGAAATAGGACAATGATCCCATGCACACTAAAAAAATGTACAGGAGAATGCCTGGAAAAGAAAAGGATCAATGTGTTGCGATGACCTAAAGCAGGCATTGGGAAACTCTGGGCCTTTAGGCCTAGCTGGTAGTTCGTTCCGGCCTAGCGCCCCCTGGCCGATCTGGCTTAATGCCGGCAACCTGCAGCTCCGAAGCCACGGGTTGCCGGCGGATTGGCCAGGGGGTGTTAGAACTACCAGAGCCGGAGCTGCTGGAGCTCTGGAGCCGCCGGAGCTCCGGTGTCGCCCCCTTGCAGTTGCTCCCCTATTTACCGCGGCCGGCGTTGATACTTTTGCCGCCGTGGTAAATAGGGAAAGCTCCCTGAAGGTAAATCCCTCTCCTCTGCAATGCATACGGAGGAGAGGGATTTCACTTCAGGGGCGTTCCCTGGTGGTGGGTGGAACCATTAGTGCGGGTCCCGCCTAGTGTGCCCCCGCCCACCCAATAAAGGGCCTAGTGGCCATAAAACTTTGCCAACCCCTGACCTAAAGTCTAGACTAGGGATAGGTCTAGAAAATTTCCTCAAACTTCCGATGGTCCTGGGAAATTTCGGCAAAAAGATCTTGCGAAACCATCGGAAGATTGAGGAAATTATACCAGAAGGATTCACAGGGGATTCACAAGTTTCCCTGGGAATCCTCCTGTTTGCAATCCCCGGGGCACTAGAGGTTAGTTTACAGTGTGGGATCCCCGGCACTAGAGGTTAATTAACGTCTACTGCCCCAGGGATCGCACACTCTTCTCAATGAATACAGCCACAGCTGCAATCATTGAGAAGATACCCGGCAAAGGAGAACCTCCTGACACTGTAATATAAGTAACTCTTACAAATGATACATTTGTTACAGATACGTATGTATCATTTGTAAGAGGTTAATTAACAGTTCCACGGCTGCATGATGTGGCGTTCAGGAAGTTCAGAAGGCCGTTCGCTTACATTTTTGGTAAGAGAGAAAGGCCTGTTTCCCTGCGAGATCAGACTTTTTATGAATGAAATGCTGTGGCAGGACAGTAAGATAGCTGTGCATAAAGAATGCTTAGTAAAATGAAGACATTAAAGCAGTGTTGTTAAGTGGGCCCACCTTAATGGTGTGTAAGATTGATAAAATCATACAGAAAAAGACCAGTTTTTTTTTATAATGTTCTGATACGTAAAACCTTAGAACTGAAAGAGTGTGTACTTTCTGTTTCACATGACTGTATGTTACTAATGCAGCTGCAGAGCCTGTACTCATCTGGACAGCCAAAGGAAGGTGTCCACATGACCAAGGTAGCCATGTAAACCAACGTAACCATGTTAACACCCAAATGACCACCGAAATATGAAACACAGCATGGCAAGTGACCATGGTTTTTAGGAATTTTGGACATTTAGATTAATTTTGCCATTAGGCTAAATACTATAAGGGTGGAGAGAGTTTGCCTGGAGAGAAACTATAAAAGGGAAAGCTTTGTTCTTCCGGAATAAAGAGACTAAAAATGCTTTGTAGAATATTTTGGAGTAATTCACTCAATGGCATGCCATTAATATTTTGCACTATACAAATAAGGATATTTTAGGTACAACAGTAAACAGTTAATTTTTGCACAATATAGTAGAATTAAGGTATTGAGGTTCATCTGAACCTGCAAAAATATCTAATTTGTTGTAGTTGCCTCCGACAAACTTTGTTATAAAAAAAATGTATAAATTTCCGAAAAGAAAGGCAGCCCCCCCCCCCCACTACTTTTCCTCCAAGCTTTCGGCTCCCAACACACCTTGTTCTTAGTGTAGAACAGTTTGTCCACTCATCCTTCCTAATTACACTGTTAAGATATGAACAAGCTCACACCTGGCTGGGATTCGTTGAGCTTCCAGACTCGCCGACCGGTAATTAATAACCTCGTAGAACAATAGAAGCAGCTTGGCACTGTCTCTATGAAACTGATCCATTCTCTGCAACCATCTGACCTGTCCACTCCTTGGGGGTAAGAACGGGCAACATGAATGCGCACCTACACAACAGCTTAATGAGTTGAAGTGAAATAAATTTAACTTGATATTTGCCCGTAGTTTGCTGCTTAGCGAAGAAGGATATAAGCCATATGGAAGAGTACAGGTGTGTTTGCATATTAAAGAGTTCCTCTTGAGCCAAGAACATGCTTATTCAAGAATTATTACACCTGTTCTTTGTTGTCAGAGATCAAATCTAATGAAATCCCAACAATAAAGAACTCTAACCAAAAAAGAAAAACTATTTTTCAGTTAAGAGTTTTTAAGTCATGAAATGATTGAACTCAATTTTGAAATCTTCTCCTTAAAATAGAAGAAATCTAAGATTTGATAGCTTTCCTGCTTTGGTTACCACCTCACCTTGCCTGGGAAGCGCTGGTTTGGAAAAGGTTTTTACATGGTTGGGTGGAGGCGGGGGTAAAACTAAGAAAGGAGGTACTTATAGTGACCCATATCAGGGGGTGTTTTGATTGCCACATTGATGCCCATGAAGACCCAAATACATATAAAGAACTCTGTAGACTACATGAAGCAGACAACTTTGTATAAACTGCAAAACTCCAAACTTTTTTTTTTTATTAAATACTTTGATGCAAATGTTATGTCCTTAACCACAAAAGAAATAATGTTAAGATAACCATAGAGTACAAAATGTATGGTCTTCAAATCGTATTTAACTGGTCCTTAAATAGAAGTGTGTTCTGTCTGGACATAAAACATTGAGATACACTATGAAAATGGAAAAGTTTTGAAAAGGTCTCAGAACAAAACAATGTTGTCTCCTTTTGTCATGTCGGTCCTAACACACAGCACGGCGAGCTATAAATGAAACTTACTTAACCTTTTGTAAACAGATTGATTTTTTTTCTTTTTATCTAAACCATATCTGAGCTTTGCAAAGCAAGATAAACTCTTATGTGAAAACAATTCTATAACAAACTGTTTCAGAACATGTACAGGAAAAAGTTAAAATAAGGTAATAGACCCAACTTTAAGCTAAAACTTTATTTGTAGAAATAAAGTAGCAAGTCAAGGTAAGAACATTTTAGTAATATTTTTCTATATTTTTTCCTATAATAAAAGGGAATAGATGGGTTATTCAATGAAAGTATTGGAAGTGCAAAGAAGTAGATATGGCGATATGTTAGTTCCTATGACCCCCCCCCCCCCCACAAACAAAACTAGATTGTAGCCCTAAAAAACATAGTTAAATGAACCACAGTGAAACTACAATGGACAAGCAATAAAAGGTATCCATAGGCTAATCAAATGGGTATATAATTGGTGTAATATTGCATGTATTAGTGCAACACATTGTTCTAGAGCATTTTGGCCTTATTTACGCTTCATAGTTTTACAGCCCCAAACTGCACATTTGTGAAAAATCATTTCCTCCTAATGGGCCAGTACACATAACAGTGGTTGTAGTGCTGTGTGGTTCATGGCATTAACCTGAAGCAGTTGAATGCATCCATTGAAAATAATAAAGGTATTTTTGCAGTTTTCCAGTGTTTTGACTCCTAATGACATGACATTCAGTTTATATTCTGTTTTTACCTCCCAGATAAA
Source organism: Pyxicephalus adspersus (assembly GCF_032062135.1). NCBI lineage: Eukaryota > Metazoa > Chordata > Amphibia > Anura > Pyxicephalidae > Pyxicephalus > Pyxicephalus adspersus. The sequence goes on along the minus strand of NC_092863.1, from coordinate 4,269,463 downwards.
GACATCCAAATAGTTGGAATTATTAAGGGATCACTTCTAAAAGATTTAATTGTCTTTGCAAAGCAAAAAGTGGGTCTGGCGCATGGAAGGTAAAACACACAGCATTAGAATAAGTGGCTGCAGCTCCGGAGCGGAAGTGTCAAAATGTTCCTTTAAGTACTCTTATGTATTTTGTAGTTATTTTACGCTATTGCATAGGTTTTTATATGGGTTTTAAGTACAGGTTTTCTAGGTTGTATAAGTAAGTCATCTGGTAATAGGAAGACTGTTGTGCTTTACAACTGTAACATCAGAAGAAGATTCTGAAAAAAAGATGCCCCTGTACCCACAGAGATGCAAGTTCAATGTGACTTAGATCTGTACTCATTTCTTCTGTATTCTTGCCACAACTTAATATATACGAGCAGAGTTTAGACAACTCTCTATGGCTTCATTAGGTTTATACCTAAAGAAAAAGCTGTAACAGGCACTAACACAAATGACATAGATTTCACGCCATCCGTACATCATGAACCTGCCATTTGTTTTCATGGTTTCCTTGTGTCATGGAAGCTACCCCCTATAATGCCCTTCCTCCCCAGCATGGTAAATACCAGTCACACTTTTAGTCCTGTAATGTGAAGTTTTACCACCTATGCAGACTTCCTGACACCAAGAATGGGAATATGTTAATAGAATAGGCTGGATCAACAAATTCCGCACATCCTGGCTTTGGACAAGCAATATCTGCACTGTCACATTCCATGGTGAATAAATGGAAGTGGTTGTTCTGTGTGGATAGAAATGCTTGGGTAGAGAAATGATAGAACTGAAACATCTTCAACATTACAGGAACAAATCCTGATAAATAATATTATCAGTGTGAGATTTACAACGACCTGAATAAACAGGAATCTTCACAGACAAACAAGACAATTTCAATTTTACTTTACATAAACTTTTCCTACAAGTAAAACAATTCCAACCAGTTCCATAACTCCCGTCTCGTTTTTAGTTTAAATAAATATAAATGTATACAAATAAAATGAAATTTAAATATTACACGCAAGACTTGCACTATTTTGGAATTGATAATGTACATGTATCCTGTTTTGATTCAGCAGAACTTTCGTCTCATTCTGAGACCGATGAAAGAGTCTATGCGCTCTTTTATGCAGCTATGCTGTGAATATCTTTGTAGTTTGCACTTTGTAGTATGTTTTCAGCTGCCAGTAGGAAAGACACTGTTGTTTGCTTTCCATTGTCGGTGAATGGTATGTAATTTAGATGTGCTTTAGAAATCCTATTTTGTTACATGCTTACCATTTTCTGGTTTCAGCTGAAAGCTGCCTGCAGAATATCACAGAGATAGGCTGTGTTTAGAATTTGTGGTGTAAAACATACCGTTTTTGTTCACCAATGTTTGAAATACCTTTGAAAAAGCAATATAGACTTGTAAATTTGCAGGCCCTCAGATTTGACAGCAAACTACATTTCTGGTTGCTAGTCTTCAACGTAGCCAAGAGAAGATTCTAAGGGAAGGTTTCACACTAATTACCTCCAGTCAATCGCAGTGCTTCCCACTATTCATATTAGCAACCCAGATACCATGGGCCTTTACCTTCCTTGAAAGCTTGTGTCACTCGATAGATACAAAAGGGCAGATTTCCTTGATTTAGCGGCCCTGGTCACGAAACGTAACCTTCCTGGGGGACGCAGATGCCCGGCCAGCATCGCCAGGGGAAGAAGATACTGGGCATCACTGGAGGACGTCATGGACATCACTGGAGAACGCCATGGCACTGCTGGAGGACATCGCTGGAATGAGGGAACCAGGTAGGAGTTTTAAACCCCCTGGCAATTTCATCCTGAGTGTGGCTCGGGGTTATGGCTTTTGGTATGGAAAATCCACCCCGAGCCATACTCGGTAATACCACCGGGGAGGTTAAAAATCTAGAGCAATGGGAAACTGATCTAGGAAAGACCTGGGAGCAAGGGGAATGGAATTAAATTTCCCCAGCACTTTCAAAGGCATGGCTGAATTCAGCTATAGTGGAAGTAAATTAATAGTAATGTTAAGGTGGTATTTGGTTCCGGATTGCATAGCAAAGTTTCACCCTCATCTTCCCCACTATGTTTTAGGGGGTGTGAGGAGAGGGGCACGATGGAACATATATGGTGGTCCTGCATTTTGGTCAGCAGTATTCAACCTAATTTCTGAAATAATATTAACGGAGATAGACAAGTCACTGGAAGAGGCTTAATTTAGCAAACTCGACCAACCACTTCCTCACATTTTAGGAAATGTATCAAGTTCATTTTACTAGCAGCACATTTTTCGAGTGAAGGTGTAGAAGAAGGCTGACAGATCAATGAAACCCATAGTAGCAAAGTTGAACTGGATCATGGTTATTGACAAGCTCACCAGCACTCTTAACGACAAGTTAGATAAATCTGAGCAAATCTGGAATCCGGGGGTGGCATATAATTTGAAGTGAATAGTAACATCCCAATAAGGGGTCATAGCCTGACCAAGCAACCACTTGAGAAATCTCACCCCCCTCCCCTCTATTCCCTCATGTATCTCCTAAGAGATAAGTCAAACTTATAATACAAAGAAAAAGGAAGCCTACCCCAGCCCAACAAGTAAGCATAATAATCTAGGGATGTTCAAACATTGGGGACATGGGCACCCAGTAGGGGTACAAGTTGTTTGATTTGTTACTGATGTCTTGTTTTTCCCCAGTAATGTTATTGTTTTTTGTTTATTCTCTTTTTTTATATATATATGCTTTTTGAAACTAAATGTCTACAAAGGACACCATAGTTGTTATTGTTAAAATTTACAGATCAAAAAACCAATAAAAAGATTGAAATACAGATACCATGGGCCTGAATATTTAACGCTCTCTGATACTGGAAGAGATAAACCATCATGGGAGAACCTAGGGGATCCAGCAACAAGAGATGAGACCTCTAGATAGGTCCAAGACCAAAGGGAGGGATGAAGATTGGATTTAATAAATTTTACACTCATTTGTGACTGGATAATATATCCTCAATTATAGATTGGATCATTCTCTGTCATAAACCATATAATCGAGGTATGGACAGAAGAACATGGAGTAACAAGCTTTATTATTAGGAATAATACTACACAGAAAAGCTAACCTACCTTGAACTAACTTGTTACTACTTCAAAACATAAAATAAATTATAATTATTTTGCCAATCTGTGTCACATTACAGAGCGACTGATTCCTGTTTCTCAAGGGACACAGCGTCTTGTGTACCCGATGAGGGAAAGGGTACTTCATGTCATTTGCAAACAGTTAATGTTTATCAGTCAACATTCCTTTGTCATGGTACATGCTGGGGGCAGATTCACTGCATACAAGCTACTCCAGAATCTTCCTCCATCATATCCAAGGACACAATGATAACGTAAAACAAAGCAGTTTTACAGAAAATCACCACTGAAATTTTAATGATTTTCTCTCAATCCTAATATGCCATCATTTGCATAATTTTTTTTTTAATGGCACTGTATTTTAAAAGCTGAATACACAGATGAAATACATGACGTATATGACAAATTGTATTTTTGTGTATCATGTCCTTTACACAGCTCTGCCACATGACACAGCTCGGTCTGGCAGGGAATGACATCTGATTTTTCTCCATTTTAGACAGGTAAAACTTCCAGGTCTTGTCCCTTCCCCAGTCCAGTAATTATTATGTTAGAATGTTAGATATATAATTTAATTCGTAAACATTATATATTGCTTCAAACTTCCTGATTATAATTTGCTCACATACTTCCTGCATGATCAGAAAAATACCAAACAAGTGACATGGAACATCTGGTTGTTGTGCAGTGCAATGGTTTTCCATGCTAGATATAAAGATCTAGTAATAGCTAATTTCCAGTAAGAGCTATCTGGAAATTCCAGGATTCCCAGGACTTCCTGGTTCTGAAGGGAGTTACATTTGCAGGGTATAATACATTCCAGAAATTAGACCACTCTTATCATGTGAACATGCTATCAAGGGGACTTACATATGATTAAGTCAGTTTTTTTCATGACAATAAAGGGTAAATAATGTCTTTTCAGACAATTCTGTTTGGGGTATTATTAATAAATCCCTGAGAGCTCATTGGTGTTTTCATAGTCATCCACACTGTAGTATATATAATATTTATGGATTGAATTAGGTATTGCAATAGGTGGTCAGCTGGATACCTTAATATGAAGGTAGTCAGGTTCTGGTTTGGTTTATATGAATCCAGTATCTCCAACATGTTATAGCTTTGTAATACAGTTAATGGTTAGGTACCACCAAGTCTTCTTTCTTCCAACATCAGTGTTTCATGTTTGATTTTAGGAGTTTTTTGAGTTCCAAATAAGTTCTTGAAAGACAGAATTTATTTTTGAAACTTTTCCCTGGTAGCCAAACCAGTGCATTCTATTCAATGTATAACAGTTGGGTCATCTATATTAATTTAATGAGGTTGGTTCTGCCAACAATAGTTAAAGGAAGCTCGTGCTGGCTTTTGGAATTCTCTCATTACTTGAGCAAACAGGGGGTCATGTTTAATTTTGTGTTTTAGGGGTTAGTAGGGACAATAATGCCAAAACAGAAGACACAAAAAGTCATTGTATTTCATTTATTGGGTACGTTCAGGGATAGAGTGTTGTGAAGTATCTAGAGCACTGCTTCTCAGCCACGGTCCTGTGGTACCCAACAGTTCCTCCAGAGGTAGGGTTTTTTTGAGCATTGGTCAAGTTGTGCCTCTCTGATCAGTTTAAGTGACACCAATGATCCCTTTGGCTATCTGTAAGGGTGACATATTGATATGATGATCATAGTAGGGGTTCCTTGATGACCTGAAAGGTATTCCAAGGAGGAATGATCTAGAGGGAGGAGGTAGCGTGGATTGTTCCAGTTAATAGTGAGATCCAAGAGGGACCAATCTCTAAACAGTACCCATGATATGTTGGACGTGTCACAAACTTGTTTTATTATCTCCATAAATCAACACATAAATTCTATTAAACCAACCAGCTACAGTAACAAAACCTGTCTATGTGTGCATAAGCAGGTGTGTGAAAGCAAAAGCTATTATTTAAGACACAGCAAGGCATATTAATCGCTTGCCAAAACCAACAGCAATTTGCAAGACTAGCAGAGGTGGAGGAAAGTTTTGGGGTTTATCCTGAGGGAGTTACTTAGCAAAGATTTCTTTCTTGTAGTGCAATAATACGCAGGGACATAGATCTTAATTATATTAGGTGCTATGGCACGAAGAGAACATTCTTGAAAGGAGAAGATGTATACCATGGTTTCATCAAGACCGGTAACTGTGCGCTGCTGACTAAACAGATTCTGCATTGTTAACTACCGTATGGTAGGAAAATTAGGACGTCAGAAGTTTTAGAGAAGTCTTAGCCTCTTGGGGGCCATGCCAACCAGGCAAACAGAGAGAAAGGAGAGTGATCAGTTTACAGGAAAGGTTTTGATATAGCATTTTCTAACCCATCAGGGAAGAACAGTTTGTCCTGTGCTGATATAAGTCGAGATTTGTATTTTACTATTTGAAGATTGGTTTGCTGAGGGTTACATTTTTAAAGTGAACCTAGAAAACTTTTTTCATGTTCACGGTAAATAATTCAGCAGTGTAACACTTACAGAGATCACAGTGATCTCCTGATATTGCCTTCTTGTTCTTTTCTTTCCAGAAAGATGATGCCATCTTGGTTCAGGTATCATCCAGGGTCACCATCTACTTCCTGGACTGAGTTGGCCTCTCAGAGATATCCCAGTCATTTTAATCCTACTGCCTGTGCAACTAGTTCTAGGTCTTGTGCACAAATGTCTGCCACAGATTTGACAATGCTGCAGTATGTCACTTGCTACGAAGTTACAGTGTTGCAATTTGATTACTGGGAGCAGAGGGGACTGAGGAAATTCTGCATTCTGCCTGGAAGAGACTGATAACATTATCTCTTATCTATGAAGGCCTACTTAAAGGTAAAGGTTGGCAATTATTTTTTTTACTTTAAAGCAGAACTAAACTGTTCTACTCACCTCTCCCCATTCTGTTGAAGAGGCCACCATCTTCATCCTTGGTTTGATCTTCAACCATCTTGATTTGCTGGGTTGGGATGACGTAACTCCTGCGCAGGTGTAGATGAGTTCATTCAGTCCCAGCAACTCCAGGGGAAGCCGGAATTCTGGAACCTGGAAAAAGCCAGATTTTGACAGATGAAGAGAGCAACCAGGCTTGCTCACTGCAGAAGGGACATCGCCTGTCCCTTCTGCGATAAAGCCCGGCCTGATAGTAGGTTTTTAAAGTGGAATTTTAGTTCCGCTTTAATTGAAAACTTTCTGTCTACTTCAAAGAACGTGCAAGAATAAAGTTCAAGTGATAAAATTGTCTAAATTTTAATCTATGCTATATTTGTTTGCCAGTATGGTCCATTTCAAGTTCCTGTCCTCCTACAAAGTCTTTCATGTTTCAGTACTGGGAGTTGCATAATCAAGTATTCACACAGGTGAAGTTGTGACATGAAGGCTGCCGGTCTCAGCAAATGTGCTGTCAAAAAGCCAATATAACGCCAGCCAATATAAAGCCAAGTAACATTCTAAGAGCTTGCTTTTGTTCCTGCCAAACCTGCACATTGCCTTGTATTCTGCTGCAAGCTGAATCAATGCAGTTTGCAAAGAGGGTGTTAGTTCTCACACTAACTACTAACTATATCTAATTATATTGAAGGATAATTACAAAGGGTTGCTGAAAAGTTCCTGGCTTTGCCCAGAAAGAAGAGAGTCAGAGTTATGAAATAACACATTTATTCAACAAATTCACCCCTGAGACTGATGCACTTGGTACAGCCTAGTTGCAGCTTTTCTAGACTGTTCAACTAAAAGCCCTCTTAGCAGCATCTTTAACGTTAGAAATGTTACATTTGTCAAAACATTGTCCTTCAGGTGTTTCATCAAATTCAGGAACAGATAGTGGTTCCAAGGGGCCAGGTCAGGTGGGTAGGGGGGACGGTGGACCAATAGGAAACCCAGGATGTTCAATTTGGCAGCCACATCATTGGACGTGTGCGCAGGTGTATTGTCCTGCAAAAAAAGGATCCCTATGGTCAACTTTCCACAGCATTTCTTCTTAATTGCCTCCTTCAGCTGGCCCAGGAGGTTATCATAAAACTGTCCCGTGATACTAGAGCCCTGAGGTAGGTAGTCCACCAACAGAATACCGTCTTTGTCCCATTACTTTTTTTGGCCGATTTCTGGGTTTGGAACTTCTTCAGCCGCGGGGACCCGCTGTGGCGCCATTCCCTTTGACTGTTCCTTGGTTTCAGGATCATAGATGTGGAGCCAGGTTTCCTCCTCAGTCACTAACCTAGCCAAAAAGTCCGGTGCAGCTTCAAAATGGGCCAAAACGGCTTTGGATGCTTCAACTCGTTCCTTCTTCTGATCACTGTTCAAACATTTCGGCACCCACTTCGCTGAAAGCTTGCGCATGTCTAGGATAGTGGTGATAACAAACCCAACACGCTCCCGTGAGATGTCAAGTATCTGGGCTATCTTTTTTGCGGATATTCGCTGGTCCTCAATAATCAGCTCATGGACAGCATCGCAGGTTGCTGGGTCAGTTGAGGTTGGGGGGCGCCCACTGCCGGGCTCATCTTCAACGGTGAAATGCCCGGTCTTGTAACGAGATATCCAGGTTCTGACAGTGCTGTAAAAAGAACACTTCTCCCCAGTGTTTGTGACATCTCAGTGTGAATGTCCTTTGCTGACTTTCCCTGGAGAAACAAAAACTTCATGACCCGTAACTCCAACGACATGAAACTTGGCTGTGCCTCTGCCATCACAGCTTCTCACTAAAAGAAAAAATAGTTTTAGGAATTGCAAAGACCTGATATTTGCACAGTTACATACTAAGATATTAGGCTGTCATATGCCCCCACACTCATTTTTCTATTTCATCTGGAAGAGGGCAAAGCCAGGAACTTCTCAGCACTCCCTTGTACTGTGAAATAGAGGAAGTTGAAAAACTATTGAAAGTATTATATTATGGTAAAAGTATCTGTCAGTTATACGCTCTAACATTCCACAAGAGCCGTTCTGTAATTGGGGTTCATTTTTCTCATTTTTGTTCTGTAGGTAAAAAATTAAACTGTTTTACCATAGCTGATATGGTTGTTATAATAACATAATTATTTTTTATTCATTTAGGGGTAGAACATAGTTCATACTTTTTTTTTTTTTGCTGTGATGTAGAACATACTCATTTCAATCACCAGGAAGCTGTGAGACTTAATAGCTTCACTTATCTTTAAATGATAAGTTTAGTTAAACAGTTAAACACTCCAGTCTTTAGCAGCCTAGGATTCCGGGGCCACGCTGAACCTCCTATAAATGCTGCCAGATTATTGTAACAATTTCCTAATAAAATAATCTGCGTGACAGTTATAATTGTGGTCTTTACTGTGTTTTGATGGGATAATTTTAGCACACGCTAACATTGCTACAAGGAAACTTTTTTTTAGCCAATATATAGAAGCTGAGGAATGTGATTGTGTTTAAAATACTTATAAATGAAGTAAATTAATAAAAGAACTTCTCAACCCATGAAACATTTAACCAAACTTAGTCATGTATTGGAAACGATTAGCTGGGATCAGCCATGCTCCTTGGAACCTGGACGGCAGAAGATTTGCACTTTGTTTTGTGATTTTAGCAAACATATAGTAAATGCATACCTTTGTCATTTATAAAGAAATAGCTGTTTGTTCCTCTGTGTCCTTTCCTAAAGCAGAATATGCATCCTTTTATCAATAAGAAAGCCTTTTTAGTAAACATCTCACCAGAAATGAATCTTCTATAGCAGCAGGTGCTTTGAATTTTACTTATTCTATGCAGATTTGTGGAAAAATCAGCAAGCCAATGAATATATTATTATTATATATTATTTATATTATTATATATTATTTATAATATTATTAATATATATATTTTTAGCCAGGAATTACATTTCAGGAGTTATTCTGTACACCAGTTTCATATAGAACACCATCAGATTCACATGTTGGAGAAAAGCAACATTTAACAGTTTTAAATAATGTCAAGATTGCAAAATGAAATGTTAATAGTTTTTAACGACATTAAATGACAGATTTGATTATGTAGCAAAGATAGTGATTAAAGAAAGTGAAGTGTTCCCTAAAGCCTGGTCATGACTGTAGTATACTAAGAAATAAAGAAAAAATTAGGTAATTAGGTAACATAAGGACAAGAACAATGGTATAACAAATTCCTTGTTTTAAGTAAAACTAAAGCATGAACAAATAAAACCCCAAAAAAGATCACTAATACATTGTGTTTAGATGAGCAAACTTGCTGCGACCACCTATGGTTTTGGAACATACTGCATAGTAATGGGTTAACATCTTTTGGTTTGGTTTTGTGCAACTGGGAAGGCTTTGGTGGCCTATGAACCATTCTTCAGGATTTGCTGTTCATCATGTGGTGGGAAGTTACAGATAGTATGATACTGTACATAGCAGTGAGCAAACCACTAATAATTTTCTAAAAGGTCCATATTATTTCTGAGGCTCCATACAATACATGCAAAGGCAGCATGGTCACCCAAACGAGAAATGTGTGTGTGGGGAGGAGGAAGATATTAAGTAATTTGATAAAATATTGTACAGTTAACCATAAACTTATATTAAAATAATATAAAACCACAAAGCAAAATATACCAATCAATCAAAATATCTAAAACTACCCCACCTTTCTCCTCCGGGTTCCTAATTTGGGATTCTTCATTCTAGTTTCCCTTACATACATTGCCAATAACTTCTTGAACACAAAATCTAAAAGCCACCACCGTTTTTTTCAAAATCTTTTAATCTGTCCACAGTTTGCACATTGTGCTACTATTGAGTCTCTGCTAATACAGAACCCCCTCATCTCAAATGCCAACCAGTCTTACACTTTATTGAATCTCCTCCTGACTTTCTGAATGGATTGCTAACATTTAATCCAAGCTTACGTCTTTATATCCTTTCTGTTGGTGTAGCACACCCATACACTCTCGTCTCTGAATTTTTACATGGTCAGCTGAATCACGCGTTTGATCCTCTATGATTCTCTCATTTTACACCTTCTCACTGGCCACCTTCTGTCATCTCCATCCTAAAAATATATGAAGCACTAAAATGACTTAATATGCTAGTATAAAGATAAAATTGAATGCCTGCAGCATTCTCCACCAAATTATTGTGAGATTTCAGCCATAGAAATGCTTGGAATAGGGTAGAATATGACGAGACTTTATAGGCACACAAAACTATGAAATATAATCTGATAGACATCTACAATATATAAAAATTACAGTCATATTGTTGCCAGCACACCTTCACTCGCACGTCCCCATTGTGTAACTGTAACAAAGATTCCTCTCTACTGCTTGTATATATCCATTGTCAAGTCTTGCATTTAATTCATCCATATATTAGATATGATTGAAGAGCTCATCCGATGATGGTGTGCTAATGGATTCCCAGTATAGAGAGATAATAAATGTAAAGACTAAAATAAGAAGATAGTTTATTATTGAGGAGAAATTCTTACAGATAAACTCCAGGTTTAAACTCTGTTAATTGAAAAATATTTCTCAATAAAATTCACTCTTTGTGTTGTAAGTATCTTCAGTAAGTTCAGAGCTGTAGAAGGGGGGGCAGCAAGTCCTCGTACTATAGGCTGTCTATGGAAAAATGCAGGATGGGGAGGACACAAGACCAGTCACCCTGCACAAATATGGAGAGCAGCAATGACCGGTCTTTATTATTTGGTGGTGGCAAAGTACACAATACTCATCCTGGATTCCTGCACAAATCTTTAAAATTTACAAGGGCACCAGGATTCAAATAAGAAATGTACAAAATGATGGTATGGTCAAAATTGTGGTGTTTCTCCTAATTCAAGACAATGGTGTCTACCTAAAGAATATTAACCAAACATTACCATTTCAAGTAATAGAGAGGGAACACTGGGCATGTAACATGTTTATTTAATAGAAGATAAGAGATATTCTAATAAGGATTTCTGCTTATTCAGATGGTGATGTTTTAGGAAAGATTAGCTAGGGAAAATGATTAACATTTTATAAAACGCCGAAGATTAAAAGTTCACATAACATTTTAAATGCAGTAGGTCTCTCGAGTGTAAATTTTAAATTAATATTGTGGTGCATTGCACCAGAATGTAAGACTGATCTGTAAATTCAAAGAATCTTTTGTGTTAGTTTTAAGTAGGGTAATGATTTATCAGATTGCATTCCAAAGTCATGACTACAGGAAACAAACGCATCACTGATTTGTTCAAACCCCTTAAGGAAGCTGGTCAAAGAAAGACCTTCATGTGAGTGCAACGATAGAATCATGATAATAAAAGCATTTTGTTTAAATAAAATGGGTGGCCAGCAACCGAAAGCTTGCAAAGATGGTGCCTCATGGAAAAGGCGAGTTTTCCATATACCATTATATATTCAAATCTTAAAGATAAACCTTATTCCTCTATGTATTTATATTTGAGCTTAACCAGTGACTTGGTTTGACTTTACTTATACAATTAATATCTTCATTTATGTTTGTCTGCCCCATTGGATATTACATTTTACTTCTGTTTGACATAGTTGCATCAGAAGACAAACTTTTATCTTTTGCCCCAACCCCTTCTTTAGCAAATAACCAATATTTCATACATTTTTGCATTAAGGCCTGCAAAGCTGAGACTGTGCCTGTGTACTTTTTATATTCTATAGTTCCTTTCTGCTCCTATTTAGGTCTGGGAATAATCTTTTTCTATCTCTTTTGAGTGTCTTCGAGAGCCTCAGCCTGGTGTATTATTATTTCGTTTTTCTGAAATAGCTATGAACCCACAACTAAGAAATCATTTTCAAGTTTGGCACCAGCATTCAGTTTTAGTAAAGCAAAGTGTAAGCGTAAAGCAAAATCTACAGCAACTGCTTTGAGATGTAAAACTGAGCAAACAGCCAACTCCCACAGATTCTTTTATCAAGCATCCTAATGAGCTCAGGCACAACAATTATGCCCGGAGCTGGAGAAAATACCTGGACTGCCTATAGCTCAGGGGAAAACCTGGACTGGGTCTGTACCATTAGGCTAACCTCCAAACATAGAAAGAAAAACAAAAATACTTTCTTTAAAATGATGTAAGTTTGCCTGAAAAATGTCTTTGCAATGTCTAGTAATGTATTGCCTAGACCAGGGGTCAGCAACCTTTACTATCAAAAGAGCCATTTTGCCCCCTCTTCCACTAAAGAAAAATAGTCTGGAGACGCAAAACATAACACAGTTTATAAACTTTTAAAAGTTTTAATATTTTTTTAATTTTACCTGTTAATGTATAAGGAAGGGTCAGTGTGCAATTGGTTGGAAGGTGGGGGGAGGAGTAAGGAGGGAAGGTGATAAAAGTGGTAGGCAGGAGGGTTCGGGAGCAGTTTTTGGGAGAAAAAGTTTCCTGCCCATCCCTGAGGCCAGAGAGTGGAGAGGGAGAGAAGTTGGGGGGATTTGGGATGGTTGGGGTCTTTAAAAGCAAGGATCCTGGTCATTATTTTGGAGAGGGGGAACCAATTTTGGTGTGGTGACCCTTCAGTAAATAAAAGTCACAGTCCCTGAGGCAGTGCTGGGCAACTAGGGGCCATTGTACTGGCTTGGAATGGAATACATGGTTTTGGTTGCGGACCTTGCCTTCTGGGACCCACAGCCTTGTTGGTGGGTTTGAAATTGGTATGTTTGTTGTTTTCATTTTAGACGTAATAGAAAAGAGAAATCACCCTCACCCACTTTATATATTAAAAAAAAATTACATAGATAAAGAAAACATCCCAAAGATTTTTTTTTTCCAAATATAATTTTTTTTGGTTTTAACAGAAAAAACAACATAGAAAATACAAAATACAAGAAAAAGCCAAGGGTACGTAAACAGTTCTTGTGATCATGACATACATAAAATTAAAAGAGCCATATAGCAAACCTACTGGTAGCAAATGAGACCTGGAAAATTCTTATTTTTTATATAATTCTTGAGGAAACATATATATCCTAAAGAAATATTACATCACAAAACTAGACAAGCAGGGTAATGTAGGCCTCAGGGTACTGCAAACCAAAATGTACCCTGTATACAATAGAAAATAGATTTGACTCATTTGGGCAAAAAATATTTGAGATTTTATATATGTTTTTTTTGTTCAGTGATTGAATAAGTCTCACCTCTGGATTTCTCATAAGCTTTTGTTAACTCGAGGCACAGATTATTCCTGCGTGCTGTTCAAAGATAGAAATAATGCGCCATGGCTCACCAAGTAAGGGCGCTGATGTATGGAACCACGTCCGCCGTATTCGCATTTTCGGAATTAGTCTTTTGCACCTTTGTTAGGGTATAATTACCTGGGACTGGGGGAAGTGGATAATATGCAAGAAAATGACTTTGCTGCTGCTTAAAAGAAAATAAGAGCAGGCGATATAGCATGGATTGTAGTGCTATGTCTGTACTATATTCCTCTGACACCTCATTGGAAAAAACTTCCTTACCACACTGCAAATGTAGTCTATAGTGGCTGTCATACATAATATCTCTTCGTCGTGTGAAGAAAGGAAAATAGACAAACCATGGGAATTACTGTGCAAAGAAAACATTTGGTTGCACATGGTCATATATGGCCTTTTAAGTGTCTGTAAAGAGAATGCTGGGAAATGTATAGACTGACACAGCTATTATTTATGTAAAATGAGCAGGCTGTGTCTGTAAGTTGGTTAGCAATGAAATTTTAATATTATATCTTCCCAAATAGGGTGCATGAAAAGGCAGGAAGGGGAAGAAGGGGAAGAAGAGGAAGGAAGAAAGGTACAACTAGAGGCAAATAGAAAGGAATGAAGTCAAGACAAAAAGAGCAAAGGAACAAAATGAAGGTATAAAAAGGGAGAAGGAAAAGATAAAAGGTATGAAGGGGGAACCCGCAAAGGAAGAAAAAGTAGAACTAAAAGGGGAAGAATAAAAGGGGGAAGGAACAGGAATATAAAAAAAAGGTGAAGGAAGAAACAAAGAAAAGAAAAAGGGTAAAGGAATTGATAAATGAATAAAAGGGAAAAAGGAAGAGTTGAAGGGAAATAGTGGCAAGAAAGAGAGGGATGAAAAAAAAACAAAGGGAAAAGAAAAAATTGGAAAGAAGGGATGAAGGAAGGAAAGGGGAAAGCAAGGGACAATGAAAGAAAAAGGGGAAGGCAGTTGGGAGGAAAGAAAGGAACAGAGGGAGGGCAAAAAGAAACAAAAGACAAGATAAGTAGTGAATAATATAGGAAGATGTAGAAAAGGCAGAAGGTTTATCTGTTTTGGAACCCAGAGCATGAAATATATCGTGATACTTCTGCAAAGTTTTCGTTCCAAACTTATATTTGCATATCTGTTTTAAGTGGGATAACTAAAGTACACCAAAGCTGTATTCACTTTTTAAGAGATAGAAGATTGGAAAAAGTAGGAGCAACAATCATCAGATCAAGAGATGACAGCTAAATCCAGCAGTAATGCTACAAAATTATAGATAAAACATAAAAAAAATGTTATTTAATGGCATGAATATTGGACACATTGTCACATAAAAATACGTTATCATCTAAAGGTAGTTTTGATGTGCTATATAAATGTACTAAGATAGTGTGTTTTGATGTAATTCAGTTTGATGACAACGGAGGCGCAACTTTGACTGATGACAATAAAGAGTTGATATTTGAGGCTCTTGTGTATTCTAGTCCTCCTGTATAGGTGTGTGAATGCTATCACAAGACTCTCAATAGCTCAAGTAGGACACAACCTTCTCCTTCTCTCATGAAGAGTATTCACCCTATGTAACTTTTACAATTTTGAGATGTTTCTAAAAGTTTATTAAAGATTGAGGATAGAGTTTGCATGAGTTTTCTCCTCCCAAAAATATTGTGGTAGGTTAACTGGCTTCCCCAGATTGTCTTTAGGGATACTAATATGATAATAGATTATCACCTATTGTGATATAGATTGCAAATTCCTGTGAAAGTATTAGTGAGATGACTTTTGCTTTTGTAAAGTAATATGGTGCACTATATAAATAGAAATAATATTAATTTATTTTACCCCCAGGGTAAAATTTTGCCAGTATCAATATGCACTGAGATGACCTTGTGACTTTAACATGGAACAGCACCACGTTGTCCCTTGTGGTTATTTATGCTTCAGTGTCATCAGATTGCACATATCTCCCATACATACAAATGGGAATAATTAAACAAAAAGTAGCATGTAGAGATTGTTTTAAATCCCTTTTTTGTTCAGTGTCTGCCTTAATAGAGAAGAAGTAATATTACACATCAGCAATGAGTTGAGCCATGAATTATTCACACCGGCCAGGAACATCTGGTGATATTATTGCTTTCTCCTTATTCAAAAGGGCGGAGAAAAGACGGAGATGCATCCTCGACACCAGGGGAACCAAGACAAATAGCCACTTTGAGCTTCCGACTCCACAACATCTGCAACAATTGCATTTAGTATGGTAATGCAATCCCGTGGCCTCCAGCCGGTCGCCTAATAAATTGCTTCATAGAGGAATACCTCAGCAATTGCGTCAAGCCGGGGGTACAGGTCGTAGATGGTGACACAGAGAAAACAAAGCTGGAGATGAATAATACAGATATTTGTAATGCTTGGTGACTATAATGCTAGAAAAAAGAGCCATGTAGG
Source organism: Pyxicephalus adspersus (assembly GCF_032062135.1). Lineage (NCBI taxonomy): Eukaryota > Metazoa > Chordata > Amphibia > Anura > Pyxicephalidae > Pyxicephalus > Pyxicephalus adspersus. The sequence continues at coordinate 4,253,662 of NC_092863.1, read as the reverse complement.
TAAAATGATTTTTATAGCCTGAAAAGAAACCAAATAACTATTCTACCAAAGAGTAAAAATGTTTGTTGGCAACATTTGTTCCTCTGCTTGTATCCATAATGCAGTTTGGGTTGGTTGTAAAAGTTTATGTGATGTTTTAGTTTGTTGTTTGAATTCTTTAAGTTGACACTGTTATTTAACATATATTACTTTGGCCACTTTAAAGTGATGATTGCAAGAATTTGAAATGTAACTGAATAACCCAAAAATAATGTGGTTTTAGTTGTGAATATAGTAGGGAAGAAATAGTAGGACTTTGTATTGATGTGCTCTCTTTTAAAGCCAACATATTAGCACTTTTGGAAGTCTCTGGGTAGATTCCGAAAAACTACCGTATTTTTCGGCGCATAAGACGCTCCGGCCTATAAGACGGACCCAATTTTAAACAAGAAAAACCTAGAAAAAAAAGATTCTGAACAAAATACTTAAAAATCACTCTGTGTCAATGTATCGCCTTCTAATCACTCTGTGTCAATGTATCCCCTTCTGATCACCCTGTGCCAAAAAATCATACTCACCCGATACCGCGATCCCGCGATGCTGTGGGCTTCTTCTTCTCCTGGCTCTCCTCCCGGCTGCAGCGCGTGTCTCCTCCTCCTCCTCTGAGCGAGGAGAAGCCGACACGCATACCCCAGCGATCCCATAAGCAGGCTGATCCAGCCTGCTTACCGGATCGCGAGGGCACGTGTGCCGGCTTCTCCTCGCTCAGAGGAGGAGGAGGAGACATGCGCTGCAGCCGGGAGGAGAGCGAGGAGAAGCCGGCACCCGTGCCCTCGCGATCCCATAAGCAGGCTGATCCAGCCTGCTTATGAGATCGCGGGGGCACGGGTGTCGGCTTCTCCTGGCTCTCCTCCTGGCTGCAGCGCGTGTCTCCTCCTCTGAGAGAGGAGAAGCCGACACGCATACCCCCGCGATCCCATAAGCAGGCTGGATCAGCCTGCTTATGGGATCGCGGGGGTATGCGTGTCGGCTTCTCCTCGCTCAGAGGAGGAGGAGACACGCGCTGCAGCCGGGAGGAGAGCGAGGAGAAGAAGCACGCAGCATCGCGGGATCGCGGTATCGGGTGAGTATGATTTTTTTTTTTTACCATGTATTCGGTGTATAAGACGCACCCACTTTTCCCCCCCAGTTTTGGGGAAGAAAAAGTGCGTCTTATACGCCGAAAAATACGGTAAAATTGCTGGGGACACATAAACAAATAAGACACCTCCAAAAAGACTTATTAGTAATGGAAACCATAGTGATAACCCCGAACAATTTCACAATGGGAATTACAAGTTGCCACCTTCCTATATTGTATCCAACAACATAATAAAGCTAGAGGGTCTATATTAGTACTTTCAAGGGGGATGAGTCCCTCAAATTGTTGGGAATTTCATGGAACAACGATATGTTAAAATGTTAAAAAGTTTATTAAGAATATGTATTGAAATCCAGAAGTTTGGTGTTACAACTAGAGCAATAAAAATATCAAATACAAATTTTACAAGGTAGGTCTGGTTGGTTAATGCTGTTAGATGAGTAAATGTTATGCCTTACAATTTGACTATTAAATGAGTGGTAAAGATCATATCTCTATGCGTTTCGCTGAACGAGCCTGCTTCTTCAGGGGAAATATCACAAATCTGGAGAAGGGTTTAACATTGAGCCCACAGTCGTATATCTGGTTATAGGAGCACAGGGATGCCAAAGTATTTTCAGAACATGTTAATAGGACAGGATTTTCATATAAACAGAATACTTGGTACAAGAATGCCCAACCACAGTCCTCCAGTACAACAGGATTTTCATATAACCAGAGTACTTTTCTGACTTTCTGCAAACTATACCTTAAAAAATTATTATAAGAGAAATACCCAAAAAGTGTGCATTCTGGTCCTTGAGGACTGGAGTTGGATACCCTGGAGCAAAAAGTAATTGAAATGTCATACAAATTTTGGAAATTTTCCAGAAGCTGGATTTAGAACTGTCAGTTTTTTGTTGATATGGCTAGCTTTGTGAAATCCTTCTGCTGCTGGGTTTAAATTAAACTCACAAAGGATAATTTAATATTTAGAAGGGATGATAATGTGCATTTTATATATGTCAGCATTGATTTAATTTCTATGACATCTAACCTAACCTTTCCCTGACATGCTAAACCTTTGAAAGCTGCTTGTTTCATGTCATTTCATGAAATGACTAGACAGTCAGGTCAATATGAGCAGCGTATATGTTTATATGAGGTTACAATTGCTGATACTCCAGTGTATTAGTATGCATCCTTCTCACTTCCCAGCTGACTGTGATTTGCAACATCAGTCATCAAGAGCAGCTATTAAGGATTTTTTTTTCTGCTGGTAAAATTCGGTGTGTTAATGATGTTCTAGCTGCAGAATATCTCGTGCTGCTGTTGAGAGCGCCAGCCATGTAGTACTCCTTTACTGCTTAACGCTTAATCATCTTTCTCTGGCTTATAAAAAGTAATTATTGGGTGGGTGATGTGACTCAGTAAATCACCCCACCAGAGAGAAAATAAGTTCCTAAAATGAGCAAAAGGTTTTGTTACCTAAGCGCATTGAGAAATCCTTGAGTGCAGACTTCTTCATGATTATCTTGATTTAAATTAGACTAAGGTCTCCAGGGTGAGCATTGTGAAGGTGAACACGAGAGATGAGTAAAGAGAATGGCAAAGAGGAAATAATGGAGAGAGGGAAAGAGAGGAAAGAGATGAAAGTGGGTTGGGGTATTGGCATTGAAACATCATCCTATTTCAGTGTCAGAATTTATGAATATGAAAATCTCAGCTCTTACAGGTATTGTGCAAATTATTATATAAATTCTGTTAAATGGATGTTTTATTATGAATGAGAAAGGAAGAAAAAGGTACAGAGAAACAGATAACAAGGATGCACAGAGAGGGTGAGATCAATAAGGAATCAAATGAGACCAAAAACTACTTGGAATATGTTTGCTTAAACAATACTGTACTTATAAAGTTATCAATTGCCCCTTCAAAAATGTAAATTACACTCCATATCTGGGAAGTGCCATTAAGTAGATATTTTTACTATGGCCTGCTACGTTCATGACTCTGAACCTCCTATTAGTGTGCTACTGAAAAGTCAGGTCTATGTTCAGATTGAAGGTAAACCTAGCTTATATATATGTTTAGTACAAAAATAACCCTTTAACTAACTTAAACCTACCCTAAAGTCCATTTTGCTTTCCTAAATCTGCTGTCATGTCAATGGATTGTGCGATAACAGTCTCCGGTAGTTAAAAATGGAGCTGAAATTTCTGTTACCACCATCCTATGTGCATACTGAGCTTTTAAAAGAACATTTTTAGGGAGGACCTGTCTCTTTAAATAAACCCCCTGAAATGTATTAAGCTTGGAACCTGTTCATAACACAAATTATTTCAACACTTTAACTGTTTTGTGGTTAGCTCTGCACTGCCTATATTATATACATGGACCATCAGCTAGTACGAGATACCATCACATTCTGTATCTATAGTATGGAATATCTTCTTGTAATGTTATAAATAAAGCTCCACTTGTCATACAGATCCCTAGGCTTGCTGAACAAATTACATTTCTTAGAAAAACAGAATAAACAAACATGCTATGAATCTGACCAAGGTCAAAAAACATTTATAATTATATTGTATGGCACAAAGTATGTGGCAATAAAGACACCATTTAGGATAAGGTGGAACAAAAGCCTCCATTTCTGCTGTCTGCAGGTGATTGTGCTATCGTAGCGTCTATTTAGATCTGCACTAGATGTGGTGCTGCTCAGATGACCAACTATGACACCGGGGATGTAGGCCACTTTTCCTACCAGTGTGATTTGGGATTTGCTCCCAGAAACGGCAAAAAGAAGAACACATTTTGATGCCTACAGAGACTGAGTGGAATCAGAGCCAGGATATTATAGCAACCCATGGAACAAACTCATGACTCTGCACACTATATGGTTTGTGGACAACGGACCAACAAATTGTATTGAAACAAAGAGTGCCGATAATGCTACAGCATAAAAACAAAATTTAGACAACACCTTAAATTGAGTTTTAAACTTCAGTTTATTTGCTTACCTTTGTAATATAATTTTCTTCTAATAATGATGAAGGTGAAGGCCTATGACCAAGGACAATATACCTTCAGCTTATTTTGTAAGATAGATCAGATCTGGTAAGCGTCTTTATTCTGCCTGCCCTCACCAACCATCTGCTTTTTCTTGCTATTTTTCTCCGATGACAGATAATTTATGTTTTCTTTTTTGGTGTGTCAGCCATATAAAATATATTGGAATAACATCTGGATCTAGATTATATGTATCTAATAAGCTATAGATAAAGCTTTTTCCAATGTTCAGATTGCCCCTTTACAACATGACGTAACTTTATGTATAATACTACATGCATGCTCTTAGCTATGCTGGTTTATATCTTAATGTCTTTTTAATTCAGTTAAGTTCTATAAAGATCTATAGATTATAGAAGAAATGATCATGCCTAGGGGAATAAAGGCTCACTATGTCTACATGCTATCACAGCTTATTTTATGATTATTTATGAAATGCTTCATTTTGCTTTTCCTAAAATGTGCCAATAGCTCTCCAGGCATTGCTTTTTATAGGAACTGTACTTAATGCGTTCTATAAATGAGCTGCTGGGATAAAACGTAAGATTGTCAACAACCAAGGGTGGAAATGGATACAAATAATAGGTCTATGGTATAAGTAGACCCAACTAATGAGGATTATCTGGTGGATGATGAATGGCACTAGGTTGCTTCCTAAGCAGGCACAGGGCAGTGGCCTCGGCTATGTGTGGTTTATAGGATGCAATGACTTAAAACATTTTTAACCCGAAGCTATTTAAAATTTGATAATGAGAGTTATGAGCCTTCTATGTCTTGTGAGGTCTCATTAGATGCCATGCAGAAGTTAAATTGCTGTTTTCTAAAGCGGAAAAATGCAATGGAATGCTTGTTGACCTAGCCAGAAGTGTTGACGTACTGATCTTCCTTTTGTTGATGTTGTAAGACTATCAGTTTGAAGAAGCTAATTGGTACCCAACGTGCTGTTTGTCAACCACTTGTGTTGTGCTGTCATTATATTTTTCCAATCAATGTGCGCTCGTCTAGGAGGAAAAAAATCTAACCGTCTTCTGTTAAGAGATGAAAAATGGTCAAGATCTGTTCAGAAGACTAAACACTGTGTATTTTCTTGTTTATAAATGAAAGAAAAACTCTCATAAAGAAAAGAGAAAGACATGTTTGTTTTATAGGTAACTAGTCTGTGCTGCTTTCTTTGCTTCATAACTAGAACAAGAGAGCTTCATTAGTGGTAAAGTCCAAGGAAGCCTATGTATTGATAAAAAGTCAAGTAACCAGAAGTTTCAGGAGTTATTCAAAGAACCTTTTCATCGAGGCTTTAAACCAGCTGTTGGAGCTTTATATATTAAATCTATTCTCAGATCAGAGTAGTCCACAGCCTAAGAATTCCCATCCCCTGAAAATGTTAGATTTAATGTAGGTTTTATCAAATAGACTTCATTGGAATGTTGTATTGAAAACAACTGCTACAAAAAAGAGGAATTCTCCGAATGGTTTAGTTCATATACGGTAGGAAGGTGGGTTGTAATTAGGAAAGAGCAAATCTTCTTAGGCTTGGTTTGGTAAGATATCTGTTACCCCAAACTTTACACTAATCTCTACTGATGACTATAGGAGTTGAATTATGTAGAACAGTCCGGACATTTTTCAAGCTAATAGGTAAACTATGGTCAAGACAAGGTATTGGGAGCTAGACACTGTCATTGAGGACATGTACCAATACAAAAAAAATACCATACTGAGAGAGGGTTTAGATAGGGGATACCTTAAAGTTGTAAGTGGCATTAATTATTTCTTTAAAATGACAAACTCGGCTGAAATCCTGGGTGATTAATGTAATATTTCAGCAAGGAGGGCAATCGGTCATTTAGCATCAAGATTGTATTGTGTAAATTTTGGCGTCATTGTGACTGATGTGGATTTTAATTTCTAGACAAATAATGGATAAACAACATATACTTTCTCCAGGAGACAATATAGTCTTGATTTTAAAATGAGTATTTTTTTGTGTTTTTATTCTAATAAAGGATTTTTAAAGATGTGTGTACCCATACACTGACATTTAGAAACCATCCCAATAAAGGGGGTTAAATATTTCTCCATAAGCCCCTACATCCTTTTTGGAGGACTAGATATGGAGAAGGGACCCTTGTCTTACAACATTGGGAAAAAGGTGCTTTGTTTAAGGCACGTGACTTAAGGGAAGGGGGCACACAAGAGGCAAAAAAAAGATTAAAAAAATAAGTGAAAATAACTTTTTATGTAAAGAAAATTCCAATCTCTGATGCTACACAGAGTCTTACAAAAATAAATGTCATTCAGTTAGGGTTTACATCTCTTTTAAATATTTAATTTCAATTTTCCATGGATAATTTTTCTTCTATAATAAAATGTCCACTCTGTGTAATCCTTCAGCGCAGTATAAACATTTCATTATTGTGTAAAAACGATCTGTAGGTCCTGCCTTTAATAAAGCACTGTGGTTTGATATGAATGTTGTAATCGATAGGGGCTGAGAAGATTGACTCTCGGAGAAAGATTTATTCATTCTGCTTTAATAGGCCCGTGCTATCTTATAGTCTTTGAAAACTCCCAATAAATAACATTGTATCAGTTTCTTGTAAGAAGAGCACAAGCTCCATTCATATTGATTCTTTTCTAGATGGTCATTTCAGGGATGTTATCATCTTGTAACAGCAAAGCAGCACAACTGTGAATTTAGAGGTTTTATTCTGAAACAGAAATATTTTAAACAGCAATAAGTGAAATTGTTCAAGATCTCTCTAACATTATGGGGCCCCCAATGGACATTGGTTGAACAATTGAAGCTTTATGCTGAATAAGTACACCATACCATAAGTATAGCCGTCCAAGTGTTTTCATCATAAAAGTCCAAGGATACCAAGTCAATGTGTTTTCAAGAACGTCCTACAAGCTTCTAAATTTAAATGATGACAGTCTTATTTTCTCTAAATTGGGAGCCATTCAGAACAGTACATTGTGGATGAGGGTTGGCATAAATTAGGTGCTAATATTGCAATGCGTGATGACCACCATTAGGAACACACACCTTTGTTGCCCCTCCATAACTCCTTCCTCTTTTCTTAACTGTCCCCAGGCTTAACAATACAATCTATACAGATCAGAATGGAACTGGTTCCATCTTTCAATAAGGGGATGTAACTGAAAGCCTTTTTTTTAGAACACGGCTCTTGCCATCACATACCCTATACCATTGAGAGATACCTTAATCAATGAATCTACAGAATCAATGAACACATAGGACCTGATTTAATAAAGCTTTCCAAGATTTGAGACGATAGACATAAGTGGATTTCTTAAAAATCATTTGCTTTTAGTTGGCAAATGTTTTCAGGTTTGCTGGATTATCCAGGTTGTCCCATGACAGTCTATCTTATATAGTCTTGGAGCGTTGATTAGATCAGGCCCATAGTATGATCCAACTCATCATTCCATCCTAAACAGGAGAATCTGTAGCTTAACTGTAGCCTTATCTGTAGTTTAACTTAATTAGTTGCTGCTATCACTCACATGTCAATGTTTGCAGGTCAATGAAAGAGAATAAGAATGATTGGTTGGTGTGGGCAATGAGTAGAGTTCTCACTAAAGCATGAACAACCTTCTACTTCAAACAAAGATTGTATTTTCTCCAAGCACTGCTGAGTTTCCATTCCGTTAACGAGGTAGGAGCCTGACATAATGGGCAGCATACGAAGATAATTAGCAAAGAACAGATTGCTAGGGGTCTATTAAGGAAGGTGATTGGGAAAAGTGCCAAATGCTTACTAAATGGAGTACATCAAAACATCTCCAATGTACAACATTTGCAACATTTTGGTTTTTGCAAAAGTACCAAATTTACCATCACTTGCCAACATGTTGGCCATGAAAAAATGTTTTTTTTTCCAGCTCACTCTATGTCAACATAGAGATTACTTTCTCATGTTGACATTCAACTTGGTCAACTCCCTGCCCTGTTTATTAAATCAATGTTTCTTATTTTCCCTGAAATTATTCCTATGGAATTATAGGCTGGCTCATCCTGATTCTGAGCAATGCACAGCAAAGTACCGTATTGTTGAAGGGCAAATCTAGCGTCTAGAGAAAAACTGAAATGCCACACGAAAGGTATTAAGGCCTAAAAATATTAATAATGCCAATGTTTTTTAGGAATTTAAAGTGCCCCTTCATCTGGGCTTTAAAAAATGTTGTTTATGATGAAATGAGGAGCACCAATATTTTTGGAATTCTGGAGTAATATAGATTCTTACCAGTGTTGAACTTCAGCATCTGGTATTCTGGTCATTGGGGGTGTAGATAGAGTTTAGGAAAATTTGAATAGGAGTGGTATTTGTGGAAAGTTAGAGCAGGGTTTTCAAGCTTCCTAGAATCGGGCTGATAAGTCCACTTTCTCATACACCTGCACCCCCCCCCCCCCCATTTGCTTCATGCACTGCATTCTGTAAGTCAGATGATTTTGTAACTTCCAAAAAGATATTGACAATGTTGCACAGTGTTTAGACCTGGAGTATGCTGCAAGAAGGCCACATATTCCCTATGGCCAAAACAATGCAACATTTGAAATGCAGGGATAGGCTATAGTTTCAGAGTTTAAAAAAAATAAGTCTAAAATAGAATTTATATATATTGGGATTTTGGGATTTTCATTTACTTCCTATAATTTAGAAACTAATGACCAGCAGCAAGATTGTAGCTATGGTTCGAAATGCTAAAACTGTAAAGAGGAAAAAAAAACAGCAGAAAAGCAAAATTTGCATAGCTACGACCCTCTGTTGGTTTTGAGCTCATTTTATGGGGTGCATCCCACTGTTTTAAAAGCCAATTAGCAGCGACGCTGCCATTATATATCTACGTGTGCCGCATCCTTCAACCATCAGCTCTTCTGTGTTATGGAAAAGCTGTCCAATCAGCAGAGCTCCTCGTTCTCTATTACTGTACAAATCATAAGGTTGTGTCTCTTGTAAAGCACACCACTCTTCCTGTGCTGAGATAGCAGCCATGGATACTTGTTTTATCAATAATAAAGGATAGGGTGGTAAAGCACAGCATGGTAGGGATAAAATGGAGATTCTTATAAAAGTGCTAAATAGATTAAATCAGGCTGTGTGTATCTGATATTTCATTATGATATCTAAACCAGCATTTCTCAACATTTTTTATTTCGGGGACCCCTTAATAAAATATTTCTGGTCTCAGGGAACCCTGCTATAATTACTATGTTCACAGCTCACAGTACAAAAACATAATGATCAGTGGGAAGAATCCCTCTTACATTGCTGGCTACAGGGAAGAATTCCACCCTTACAGACCTAACTGACTCACCTAAACTGACCTTTGGCGCAGAAATTGCTCATTGCTCAAGGAACCCAAAGTCTGGAGGAACCCTGGTTGAGAAACACTGCTCTAATTGGAAACTTGAAAATGATTGTGTTTTTTTTAAATAGCATATATAAACAATAAACTTGACTTAAAACCATTGCAGTTTTCCTTTAAAACATGATTTATGTTTGCAGTTTTGACTGTGAAGGGACAGGGACACTTTACCACCCCAAAATATTTACTAAAGCAACTTAGCTAAGCAGTAATGTTCCTCTAGAAATGATTGGGTACAAAACACACAACAAATATCATTGACATCCATGAGATGAGATTGTAGATTTGGAGGGAAGGAGAGCAATTAGCATAATCAAGCAATGTAATTGCAGGCGAATCTTAATGAATGGGACTCCCGTTGTGGCTCAACGAGGTGTGGAGCGTCTCGTAATCCAGACACGTTAGAAATAAATGATTAGGCTCATAATATACTTTTCTGCAAAGCAGAAACTTCCTATTAATTACATCAGGAAATATGGTTTATGTGTAAATCTGGGGATTGTTTTTTTTTTTTTTTTGGTTTATATCTCAGAGTGATCATACTCACAGAAGTTTTGTTTATCATATGCCCATATTAAACTGTTTCTATAGATCTGCATTCATTTTTAGTTAAAGGTTACCAGATGATACAGACAGCTACATACAGCTTCTGCTTGTATAGGGCTGAAGGTGACGAGAGAACCAGAACTTCAGAAAACATTATATGTACAATGCTGAAGGCCACCAAATAACTTAGTCTTTTGAAGATGGTGCTTTTATGGCTGAAGGTGACCAGATGACATGAATGTCCTGTTTGTATAGGGTAGAAGGTGATAAGGTGGCCCTGGCTTCAGGAGATAGTTGTACCAGATAAACTTGACTTCTAAGAACATTCACCATTTGTTCAATGCTAAAAATCACCAGATAACAAGTGACAAGATGACCTGAAATTCTGACTCCTGGTTTGCACAGGGAGGAAGGTCAGTCCCTGTTTGTACAAGGTTAAAGCAGAACAATACCTGTGTCACTCACCAGTCCCTGTTCCCTCACAAGGTGCCACCACCTTTCTTGTTGTTTACTTCCCCAAGATGACTATTGGGCAAAACCACCAATGATCTGGATTGCCAGAATATACATTACCTAAGGCCTTGACCGATTTGAAAAGAACTGCAGGTTACTAGGTGACCTGGGCTTTTAAGGACAGTCCCTGCTTGAGTAAAAGTCCCCAGAACATAAAAGCAAAGGATTTTTGGTTTTGCACATATATTTATAAAAAATATGTATGTTTGTATGTTACAGGTACTTACATTTGCTAATTATTACATTTTACATATTTCATTGCAACGAGAACTGGGGCACCAGCTCACCCTATTTATATAAGGCTTGATCCCCACAATGATGAACAAAAAGTTCTGGAAAGTTGTCTCCACTGGGAGCTTTCTGTATTTAAAGGGATTGTTCATTCATGTCACAAATCACTGATAATCAATAATAGGATTTTCTCATCTAGTCTGTTGACTTGTTTCATATTTTCAATTAATTTCTGGCGCTTATTCTGCTTTGATAAGTAGAGATAGTTCTAAACCGCCTTATCTTCCATAGGCATTTACATAAAATTATGGGTATTGTGACAATTCTGTTAACTCTATCAGTTCTGGTTTAGTATAAAAGAAAAAAGGCACTAAAGCTATAGGATGGTCAGATTCAGAAGGTGAGCCCGGTGTGCCTTTGCGGCTCAGCCCAGAACTTTGTTTTGACTTGCAATGCTAGAAATTTCAAACATGAGTTCACTAGTTCATAAATTCCTACAAATATAATAAAATTAAGTAATAACTGGAATTTCTTTCTATGGTCATCATCTCTACAGGTAGGTTGAGCTTTTTTTGCATGCAGCTAGCCCCTCTAGTTATGCCATCAATGCTAAACTGTCTGTATAGAGCTCAGAATAAAGTTTGTGTGGGAGAGAACAGGTACAGAGGCTTGACGCGTGAATCAGACGGCTTTTGCTTGATTACACCTGTCTTTTATTCAGCCAATGGAATTGCAGGGCAGGCAACCTCATCAAATATTTAAGTTGTTGTGCTGTCAGAAAAATGCTTTTATTCCATGCTTCTCTACCAGTCGATAATTCAAAAGACTGCGCAAATCAATTAGACTATTTCTGGCTGTGCTTTACACGTGCTATCTTGTTTTTCTATAGTTTTGGTAAAAGAGGATGAAAAAGACAAAACAAAACCGGTTGTCTTCATACACAATGGCAGAAGACACTACAAAAATAAAATGGCTTCTTTAAGGACGATGCTTGCAAGAGCTTACGGTATCCAGTGGGCTGTCTGAACTGGGTCCAGTGTTTTTCAGATGATAGAATAAATCTCTACAACATGAAGGTTGTTGCCTTCTTGGACAATTGTTGCCAGAACAAGTGTCCCCATTGAAAGATTTACTTCACCTCTTCCCCCAGGGGACAACAGTAGGCATTTTGCATTTCCCATCACTGTCTGTTCCTGTGAATAGAGGCTCTAGGACTAGTGGGAGAGGATGAATATGGAATACCTGGAGAAAAAGTATCACACCAATAGTTGTAGTGTCTGAGTTCCAGCTCCCGAACACTTTATACTAACAGATACATTGCTTTAAAATTTATAACAGCATTGTAAGCCCCGATGATGGGTATGGTTTTAGCCCTTAAAATGAGTTGGCTTGCGCCTTTGTACTTATAATATACTAAATGCTTTTAGGACAAATTATGTCAAATCCCATAAGTAAGGCACTCCTACTCTACAGGTTGTATCTGAGACTCCCCCAATATATATATATATATATATATATATGTATACTTAAATTGATTTTCAACTTGTCCTCTCCAAGAAAGTAAAGAAATGAACCCGCTTAATGAAATGAAAATCTTGCTTTCCGAATATTAATGCCTTTATAAGAAATCCATTAAATTCTTCAGATGAATGCTAGATTTCACCCAAAATTCAGCAGGAAAGCACATTAGTGATTAATTAATAATAGGATAAGGTGTTATCTGTAATAGTCATTACCACATGCTAATTTGATATGGCTTTTGCTTCTTCACTATGCATACAATTATTTTTACTTAATGTGGAGCTATTTACATGACCTGATGTAGACATTTGTGGTTTTCTGAATATAAAAAGTATGAGGGGGAGATTGAAAAATATACAACACAAGATAAAACTAAAGCAGTGTAAAGTATAGAATGTGTGACATCTAGGAGTTGGGAAACAAGGTGTGAGGTCAAACAAATGACATTTTAGTAACTCTCAGTCTTCTGGTGACTCACACTTGTTACCTTATTAAAACAAAATGGGCCTACAAAGCTATAAAAACTTAACAGACACTGTTACCCAGGCACAGCCAAGCGACATAAAGCTATCTCCCAACCACCTTATAGTCCCGTGTGTTTCCCTTCAGTCCATGTAAAGTCCATAGATGTCCAAGTCTAAGCACCCCCCTAAATTATTGGTCTTACCCAGAAAGGTGTGCAATGGATCCCTGCAAAGTGGCCACTGCTTACTCACATGCCAAGGCTGCTGTATTATAAAAACAAACTAGAAGACTTATCACGTTATGTTTTGATGCACATGTAACGTAGCTAATTAAAATTTTAGGCTCAGTTTGGCTTTGACCAAATAACTATTGATTAGGGAGGCAGAGTTTGCCCATGTAAATTGAGGACGGGTACTGAAAGCCCCATAACTTTAAATCATGTGACCTCAAACCTGAACATCACAGAACCCGCTTCATATTCCATGGGTTGAAGATGGATGACTACCCTTAGCTTTTCTGTTTAGATAATATTCTAAGGTGAAAAGAATACTATAGTTTATGTCTTTAAGATTCTTCATGACTGTGATTTAAAACAAGAAAACAAGACTACAACATTACCTATAATGGGTTATCTGACTGCTCAAAGCTCTTTTTTATTTTTATTATTATTTTGCCAGGCTCATTTAGCAGAGAGCATATGCTGGAGAGGGCAGGTAGATCTGAGCCCATCTTCCTAATTACTCCCGTTCATTATTCCAGGAACAAACAGTGTAATTGTTTTGGGCTTAGGTTTCCTGTAGAGCAGACTGGAAGCGTAGCTGGTGGAACTTGATTTTAGCATAACCTTCTCCCTCTTCCATCTCATTATTATTAAAAAAAAAATGCTGAGATACAGAAAAAGAATATCTCACTATTTTCTTGAAAGATCATTTATCAAGAAGTTCCCTTGGAGAGTCAGAGAACATTTAGATACATCTTAAGGAAAAAAGTCAGATTTTGGGTTTTTAATGTCAACATCTGTCTGAAGTTATCAGATGTGAAAAAGTTATGGATTGTGGAAAACAGGTTTACTATATTTATGGTCAGTGGTTACACTACTTACCTTTCCTTTGCTCCCCTGACATTTTGTCTACTAGAAGTGAAGAAAAACACTTTGCAATTGCAAGCATTGGACTACCGTCCCTTCTGCCAATGTAATAGCTGGATGACACATAGGGGAGGGAAAAGAGTATTCAGCCCGGAGTACACTCCTAGTACACAGTACAGGTAGGTTTATACAGCTGGTGTGACCAGCATTAAAGAGAACCTGTTAATGTGCTCTATTTAGACAAAGTACAAAGCCACTTCCAAATTTTGTACATAAACAGCCACCTGGTAGACGCATTAGCTCTTCCCGCACAGTAAAATAATTGCCATCCCTGTTCAAATTCAGTTATTCTACAATCCTCATGGTACTTTATTCCTTTTTTATTTTGGGCTATTCTTTTTTTTCCTTTCCACCTGTTAGAAGTGGAAATTTATTAATCTCTAAGCGTTGGTCCTGGTAATCTGTAATACAAGATAACAAGTGAAAGGCAATGAGGAGCGAGGGTTATACTGCTGAATCTGCATAAACGGCAAGGCTTCCGGCGTAAGCACATTTTGCAATATGTGTATTTCTCTTGTCTTGAGATGAAAAAAAAAAAAAAAAGACACCAAAGGGAATCAGCCTGAGAAATTAGGCTGTGCATCCAGCTTGCTTCCAGTAATATTTGCTTCAACAAGATAGGAATGCAAAGATTTCCAAATTACTTTAGTGAAAATCTTAAAGAGGAAATGTCAGGGTAAAATATGGAAGCGGACACCTGAAATGTGGAGGCGGAGACCTGCTCCGGTACTTTCTAAATCATTGACACAAAAAAGTAGATCAGGTAATTTCCAGCATAATTGTTCTAGGTCAGTGGGTCAGGAACCAAACCAGGTCTTATTTTATGCATGTGTATAATATTAGACATATTAAAAGAAATATAGTATTAGGTGAATAGCAGGTAAATCCCTTGTAGGCTCCTTTTACTTTTTGTTGACACAATATAGAATTCATAGAATATTTTCTCATGCAGGTGTTTTTTTTTCCTTCATTTTAAATAATTAATCAGGGAAAGGCAACACCATTGTCTTGATTTGAAATACCAAGATAAATAGAAATTCTAGTGTAAAGGGGCATTGTTGCCTGTGTGCCCCCAATGGCAGGTAGCCCCTTAAACCACAAAGCCAACCACACCCCTGCAGTCCTAGCCTGGGAGAGGGCCACACAAGCTGGAGACAGGTGAAGGAGGAAGATGCATTGCCTGGGGTACCCGACACCTGGCTTTGTGTTTCATTAGTTTAAGTGTCGCCCCCACCTGACAGAACAAAGAAGCAGAAACCTGGGCGAGAGGAACGTTGCTGAGACTGTAGTGTGGGGAAAAATAAGCCCCAGATCTATGAGATGAGTTAAAGACCATAACAGGAACCCAAGGGAAAGCCAAGAAATCTCCCCCCCCCCAGTGAGATCCCCCCAGGTCCTATTTTTACTAATCCATGGCAAAGCTGGCACACTACAAGTCATACACCAAAAACAGCACCTTCTTTGTGACCTTTATAGTCACAATTGTGTAAATTCAGGAGACCCCACTTTGAGAACCCCATGTTTGCTACTGTACCCTGCAGATATACAGCTTGGAAACTGTAGGCTCGGCAAAGTCTTGGCACCCTCACAAACTGGAACTGCACCTTAGGCACAACAAACATTTTTAAATGTTCCCTCTAACACAGCGCTTTTCACTTTTTGAGTTCCAGTTCACTTTAAATGCCGCTGACCAAACAAAACCAAGGTAGAGTTTATATGTAAAATAAAAAGAATCATAGTAATCCTATTTGCCATTTCTTTAATGGAAGTGTCTGAAGGTTATGGAGGCTTGCAGTTTTGGAAATGACGCGTTGTGCATTCTTTCTTTCTCAGAGCTGTCACCTCAATTAGCAAAACTCGCATGAGGTCCACGTGGTTTGTTTGTTTCAAACTATTAATGTACTTAGTGAGTCACTTCTGAGTTTGACACGCATAATATTTGCATATTAATATCCCTTTTGTCAGGATATCAAAGTTCAGAACACAAAAGAAAAAGAACGTTTAATCTAAGGACACAAATCCTGACAGTTTTTTTACATCTGAGGCTAAAAAAACAAAAAGAAAACCTGTATACATTTTAGGATTATATCTATAGCACAAAGTAAAAGGCATGTCCCACTTTAACAGGTAAGTCCAGGTAAAACTTTTATTTAGCACAAAGTTAAAATATCTGAGGTTTTCTCTTATCTTATCATGAAATTCCTGATGAAACTAGCTACCACTGGTGATTATTATGTATTAAGAACAATAGGAAATGTTGCCTTATAGCATTAGAAGTTTAGTTGTTGTACTTGACATGATTTTTTTGTTTAATACATTCTGTAGGTTTATAGTTAACACAATTTCAGCTACCGCTTTCTTTAAATCTCTTTCCATTGTTTTGGGTTAATTCTTTAATTAAAAAGTTTTCTTGTATAGTTTTACCTTCATTTTTAGCTGTGAACATCACACCACCTCCCAATGTCACAAGATTTGCGCCAGTTACTGTAACAACATTTACATCTGTTCTCATCCTACGACACAGATTTGTACAGCATGTGCATAATACCATTTGTGTTGTTTCCCTTATTCTATGCTTCTCTCACGTTATGTATGTGACAAATATTTGTCTTCTTCTGTTTCTGTGTATTGTGTTTAGCAGCAGGCACAGAACTGCCCTGAAAGGAGTACAGTTAATAAAAGAGAAAGAAGTGAGTCAGGACAATATATTTATTCCCAGTCTGATATGAATTTGCTGTCGCTGTTCTTGTAACTAAGACATAGGAATGTACATTCATCATCTCTCTGCTCGGCGCTGACAACGCGAATTAGATGGGATATTGATGGAGAAAGGATGTAAAAAGACTAGTCTATGTGTCACAAACAGGGGAAGTGGGAAACTGCAGTGCAGAGCTCTTATATTTAAGGTTTGTATGTGTGTGTGTATATATAAAGTACATATATATATTTATATATAGAGAGATTTACAGTCATACATCCTCCAACATTCCCTGATTCTCTGGGCTGATGGGCAAGACATCTGCCCCGGGTGCAAAGAAAGTGTTGGTGATTTACCTGCACCAGGTACAAGCTGAGATTTGAGCAATGAGGGGGAATAATTAGCTGAAATTGTGGCTCCATGGACAAAGACATTCAGATGGCCAAGGTCTGGTCTAACACTTCTCAGATCTTTCTCTACATATATCTGATTTTAGGAAAATACAAAGTGTCAGTCTCCAAAATCAACCGGAATGGAGAGAGGACACCAAACAAATGGAGAGAGCACCAAACATACATTGGAAGCGGCTGTGGAGGTTTTAATGGATTCCATACTAATCTGTGCATAAAAGAAAAACCCAGAAGGCTTGTCATAATCTATCACTACACGGTCAATTATTTCCCCATTATCAGCCTCTGTAATGTGATAGATTAAAATGTAAAAATCTATAGAATTACCCCCTCCTGTAGAGAAAATACAAGCAAGAATTCAGAATGTGACATAAAAAAAAGATAAAAGAGATCATTGGGTTTAAGGCCTCGGGTCAGCAGGCAGGTGTCTCTTCCTTCAGACGTGGATCTCATCTCCCCTCTGTAAACAATGTGCTCAGATCCATCCCAAATGAATGCAGCTTGGTGACCTTTACCAGTTGTCAGACTGCAATAATGTTAGCTGTTTTGATCTGCACTGGATCCGTGAAGGGTCAGCGCAACAAAATCTTAATGAATTGACATTCTAGATATCGTTGCTAAGCCAGCGGAGCTGAAAATCACATCTTTATATGAGCAGAGAAAAAGCCCTAATTTCATTAGAAAGCTATAGCTAGCAAGCGTTTAAATCTTGGCCGCCCCAGATATCAGCCAGACGCAGGCTAGGTAGGACATTACAGAGCTCTTTTAGTGTGTTCTATTTTCTGTTACTATTTAATTTAATCTACACATTGAATTAATGGACACAGTATCCTGAAAAATAGTTTCCTGTATAAGTTTCTGAAGCATTGAGTCTGTTTGCCCCCTTCCCTCTTGGCAATCCACATTCCAGAGAACCCTTTTATGGATGGGAGGGGACACGCTTGGGATCCACGAAGATCTTAATTGGTTTAGGTTTAATATTAAGAGGGACCCCCCACACATTTTTTATTGTTTTGTACATTAAAGTAAACACAACATTTTAGCACATCCTACACTCATGATATAAATGTTACCATTGTTTATACTCCATCCATTTGTGCAACTGTCCCCCAGCCCATTACAATGCAATACATTTACCTGTAGTAAAATCCGGTAAATGTGTGAAAATGTCACATTTACAGAAATTTTTCTGATTGAGTAAAGAGAAAAAAAAACTATTGCATATACAAGAATTTGGCTGCCAAATGTGACAAGACATGGTCAAAATTGTAGTATTTCTACTTAACAAAACCAAATTTTAATTTGGTTTCTGTGCCAATTACATTAAAAGAATAATTATTCACCCATTGTAGGTGGAATTATAGTGGAACCAACAGGCTAGGGTCTCTGTGGAAGGATTCAGAATTCAGCAAAGACTAACAGGAAAAAAATTAAAATAACATTTCAGTAGAATTATGTTAGAATCAGGACTTACTTTCTATAATTTTATTTTTGTCAGGCATGCATACAATTTGATTAATTTTTTTTTTACAGTTTACCCATTACAACTCTTTGATTTGTGTCTTGGGGAAGATGGCTTTAAGAAATGTGAAGGGTATCAGAAATGACTTTGATTGTTGTTGTAAAGAGGACCTCTGATCTACAGGGTCTTCTCTACAATTTAATATGTATCCATTTTTTACCCATAGAACTGCAATATATATTTTTTAAAAACTGTTCTCTGCTTATCCTTGCTCCTATGTTTATGTAGCAGAATGGTCTAAAGTGGCAGCTTGTGCAATATAGGCTTTGGCTAGTGCCAACGGCTGCAAACAACAAGGCATAAATTAAGTCTAGCAAGGTTTATTAGGTAAGAAAATAAGAAGTGACCTAAAGCACCTACCAAAGTTGTCCCAGAAAGAATAGCAGTGATTTTGAGACAAGTGAACTCTGCAGCATCTATTCTCAGATTTAGAATAGTTGGATGAAGTATTTGATCCTGCTTTACTACCGTCATGCATGCATGCTTCTTTGCCTATAGTCACCAATTTAAAGAAGGACAATCATTAATGAGACCTGCCATGCCACTGCTGCCCAATGAAGCACTTTTAACATCTCCATGTACTGATTTCAGACCCCAAAATTGGGTTGTTCCCCCCAAAAAGTCACATTTAAAGAATGCAAAAGGAAACCTCCGGCCATGAAAGGCTTAGCATAGCTGGCAAAACAAAGAATGAAGGTCACAGACTTCTAGTCAGCCAGTCCTATAGGCTTGAAGGACAGAGCCACCAGTATAGTCATGACATGCCAGGAAATATTAAAAAAATAAAAAGTCAGATAGATGAATTGAATGCCATGCAAACTAGCTTACAAGAGTAGACTGATATTTGTCTATCCTTTACTAACCAGGCAACAACTAGCCTTATTTAAAGTCAGTTTGCATGCAAGAATTTTGATTAACAAAAGAAAGTTAAAGAAAAAGCAGTGAGTGTCAGTGTTTTGGAACATACGACTTGTGTCATGCCCATCAACAAGACAACAAATCATAAACTGTTACCGATGAAGCAAACTGACTGCAGCTTGCAAAGTAGGTGCAAAGAAAGCCTTGGCTCACACCTCACCCTGTAACACAGGTTGATGTTTTGTTTTACAGAGCAAATCGTGAACGCCAGCTGTTCTCACATCAAAACAGATGTGTGTTGTTAGTGTCAGAACAAAAAAAACTTTGCCTGTTCTGTAACTTCTGTTCCTGTCTTTGCAGATGGTGCCGCTTTCCTAGCTGAGAAATGAACTGACATGCCACAAATCCCAAAGGATTTGTGTGGGTACAGGGTGGTATGTTGAGACAAAACTTTACCTGCTTCTTAGAAAACCTTTATGATGCATATTTTCAGTAACTCCAAAGACATTATGATTATTAATCTAAACTTAAACAAATATTTGGATAAAGTTAGTGTGTTGCTTTTTCCATTTACCTCACCTCTCGAAAAATACTCTGCGCTTTGCTCCTTCTGCTATTTTATCATTTTATATCTTAGCTCCGCTAAAGGATCCTTTTACTGTTATGTACATATGTTGGATTATTGCTTGAGAAAAAAATGATAAAAAATAGCATGCGTATAACGATCCCTTGACGTTGTATAGCAATTCACTATCGACCGACTAGGGATGACCGCTGTCATTTTCTATGGAGGAGGAGGCAGCAGGGAGACTCCAGCTCACCTATCCCCTTTTCTTCTACATAGAACTGAACAGCAATATATACAATGTTTATGTCTGTAGCTGTAAAAGATCACAGAATGTTGTTTCCAGTGACAAAAAAATTTGACTTTTGTACACAGCTTGATTTTTTCACATTAAAACCCTCTGAGCTGCTGGAGGACTCTGACCCTTCCACAATAATCTGTGCTGCTGGAGGACACGGAGACTCATGCTATCTTATTCTTCTTTCCTAAATACTTTGTATTGCTGGAAGACTGTTCTCTTCTTTATCTCACTCCCTTATTCTGGAATATGCTGTACTCCTGGAGGACTCTGCTCTTCCCACTGTCAAACCTTCAATACTCTGTACTTCTGGAGGAATTGTTCCAGGATATACGCTATATTTTTTGTTTTATCTTCAATATCATAAATTAAGATACAAAAGAATTACAGAAAGTTACAGAAAATAGGAAAAATATCATCTGATCATTATAAAGACAGATAAAAGTTGGGTTTAGTTATGTTTCTTCTGAGGGAATATATAAATGTAATAAAAGGTATTATAACCTATTTGTCATAAATATTTTGAATAATGCGCAGCAAGGTCGGTGAAACTTGAACAGTTAATAAATGTCACCGGAAATTCATATTTTTCTGTTTTGTAATTTACGGAAATGTTGTCCATCACTACCGTCTATACCTGCGATACATCAAGAACAGAACAAAACCCCAAGGGTGCAGGGAACTTTACATTTCCATAGATTGATCAAATGTTTTTCAGATGAATTTTGTTGGAGCTCCTCTGGGCCACTGTATCTATTCAAGCTTGCAACCTTTGTTGCTCCCCGATATATTGTCAGAGATAGAATAGGCTCCTGCAATACATCATAGCAGACACATCCTGGCAGATTTAGTTTGTTTCTTTGATAAGAAAAAATGATAATTCGTTACTTGGTGTTTGATTCAGACAGTTTACAAAAAATGCCAACACAATGTTACAAACGAGAGAGCTTGCATTTAGCTCAAATCAGATTGAAATAAACAATTACAGCAGAAATTAAACCTTGCCCAACATACCAAAGTTAGAATCCACATAGTGACAGAATATTTCTAGCTTGGATGGGCAACCCACGGCCTTTAGATATCGGTTGGTTGCAGTAATTTACATTCAGGGGTAGACTGGGAAAATTCGGCTTGGGGGCAACTACAACAAGAGGATTCATGGTAGCACACATTCCAACTTCTAAGTTCAAAGGCGGCATGGGTTTTTTTGCAACACTCTTTCACAATTTCCAGCATTATTTTCTCTTGAAGCACTGACTTCAGGCCCTATTCTGATGTCTTATCTCTACTCAAGGCCACCAGCCTAACATACCTTATTAGTACTGACTTAGGGGCAAATGCCACGTGCTCCTATTGAGCCCTCCTCTGGTCCTGCTGCCTGGAAAACTCCACATGTCTCACAGCCTCCTTGTTCACACAGTCCCAATATCCTGTCTACCTTGTTGTCATGTTTGATCCTGCATTACAATTTAGGAAGCCCTCTGGGAGGAATGTGAAACTTCAGTCCCTCCTTTGTATAGATAACCAGTATGCTGCATTGCTGGCAGGACCAAAGCTCATACTTCTAGTACCTGCTCCAAAATAGGCAAAGCAACACCAATTCTAAAGGCAGCATGGTGGCTCAGTGGTTAACACTCCTGCTTTGCAGCGCTAGGTCCCAGGTTTGAATCCCAGCCAGCACACTATCTGCATGGAGTTTGCAGGTTCTCCATGTGTTTGTGTGGGCTTCCTCCAGGTACTCTGGTTTCCTTTCACATTCCAAAAACATGCCGTTAGGTTAATTAGCTTCCCCTCAAAATTGACCTTGCACTGCGTTAATAACATATGACTATGGTAAGGACATTAGATTGTGAGCCCATTGACGGACAGCTAGTAAAAAACCCTATAGACTTTGTGAAGGGCTGTGTAGTATTTTGGTGCTATATAAATACTAGTTAATATTGGGCAGACCTGTTTCTCTGCCATGCTTTATAACTTTAGTAGATATTGTTAACTGTGTTTCAAGAATCAAAGCTGCAGGTACCTGTGTTGTACATCAACCCTATTTTCTCATTAAGGACCGGATTTAAATAAAGCTCACCAAGGCTGGAGAAGATACACTATATCAGTGAAGCTGGGTGATCAAGCAAACCTGGAATGGATCTAGTCCAGGATTGAAAACACTTGCTTACAAATAGCAAAAGACTTTTAGGAAATCCATTCCAGGTTTGCCAGATCACTCAGCTTCACTGTGTAAAGACAATCCTCTCAAGCCTTGGAGAGTTTTAATTAATCAGGCCCAAATTGTATAAAAATATGGACTGACATTTGATGGTACTGGAATAAGCCTCCATAAAATGTGTGCAACAAGACCAAAAATTGTAAACACATGACTAGGGCAGACTTTTCAGCACTTACTAAGCTACAAATACAGGTAGTCCTCAAGTTACATACGAGAAAGGGACTGTAGGTTTGTTCCTAAGTTGAATTTGTATGTAAGTTGGAACAGGTACAATATTTTATAAATGCAATTAGGACAGATGTTTGGCATGTTTTTTAGATACTTTCTTGAAAACCAGATTTTTTAATTACTACAGTGGTATTCCTACTCTTGAAAAAACAACCCCTTAGATTATATGGGAGTTCCTACACTGCCATTCAGACATTCTAATATTTCAGGAGGAGGTAGGTACTCAGACAGGCAGAGTCCAGGAAAGAATGATCCTCCATCATACAATTAAACAATCCATCGTTTGTGAAAGTATGCTCGCAGCTTTTATGACGAGATATGTTGCTGCTCTTGCAAATTCAGCTTAATGTAAAAGTTTTTAATTAGAAAAAAAAAAGCTTAGTGAAGAAGGAGCCATAAAATCTTTGTATCTTTGAGATTTCTTTGTATCTGCACTTAAGAGCCTGGCTGTCCTGCAGGCGGCTTCCAGCATCCAAATAGCAAAGTCGCACCACAGCCAGCATCTGATGAAACCATTTATTGCTCCAATAAAATGCCACTGTGCTTCATAACAAGACAAAGAAAGAAAATAACTCTGTAATCTTCTTTGTATTCCTTTTTCTTTGCCTTACGCCCAGGGGCAAACAAAATATTTCAGATCATCAAAACTTCAGCCCCGCTTAGTGCAAATATTTATCATTTCTGACTGATAACATTTTGGATTCTTGGATTTAGTACTAAGCTGCATTGACGATTTTCTTCTCTAGCTACTGTGCGATTTAAAGAGGCCTTGTCTCCAAGTTAATAAAAATGGCAGGCAGAGAAACACACAAAAATACAAGTATTTCAAAAGCTTACGGTGTTTTTATTTACTTGCTAAAAACGTTGACTAGTCAGTTACCGAGCACAGCACCCCCCCGTTGTGCAGATCATCAGTGTATTTAGAAGTATCTCTTTACTATTTGTATTTGTCTAACTCTTTCACCTCTCTACAAAACCTATTAAAGAGGAGCAAAGGGAAATAATATTGTGTGTCATTTGAGTGATGGCAATGGGTCTGCTGGGATCACATCCAAGATGGTGGTACCAGGAAGCAGCTGCACGACTTTTGTATGTTTTCATAAAAAGAAACTCTCAAAAAAAGGAAAATACATTCGTGATCTGGGATATTGCCGTATTGCTGGTATAGATGAACCGTTTTACTCCACGTGCTGTTCACGCTGTTCTCCCGCTGCAAGAGATAGTCCGGCCAGGATAATTTTAAAATCTCCACTGCTCCATCTATACAAATATATTTTTTTTCAAATTTACAAAAGGTAGAGTTTCATAATATTTCTTACAACAAAAAAAAAAAAATCATCTATTTTTTTCAGTCTCTAAGTTTCAACTTCATTTTTTGTGTAATACAAATTTAATCTCATTTCTTTAAATGTCAGCTTTAAAACCAATATAATATCAGCACTCTGGGAACACCGAAACAGCAGGTTTAATGGTATCTAATGGGTTTTTATACGTATCCGATCGGCGAGAGTAATCTAGCTGTGTGTAGATGACCAGAAGAAGCTTATTCTATTGTGAAGTCCCCACATGTTTTCCTCCCACTCAGCCACTTTCTGCAGGAAGTGAACAAAACACGACGTACTTTGGATCACAGACACCGTGTTCTGGCTCTCTGTTGTAGTCCGCCGACTGCACGCTATAAATGTTTTGCAAGATAGAAGGCATTGAACTCTCCGAATCCTAAGTTGTTTATGGTAAAAGTCTAGTTTAAACAAAAATTAGATATAACAAGTATAACTATTGCTTGAGCAGATTTGTAGTTCAGGGACGTAGCTTGACATGGGCTCTGCTGTTTTGCTGGGTCAATGGTTTTTTAGGCAATGTAGCAAGGACGAGCATTGTATATACCATACTAAAACAAGTCGGTAATGGCAGCATTGTTCTTTACTGATACTCTTAACTCACAAATGTAGACAAATATGTTGTTAAATATTTAGTTGTAGTTATATTTTTGTGGTGTACTAACATGTACAAAGAATGACTGATCCCATGTGATGAACACTCCTATTCCCCATAGCATGTTGTAGCTAACCTGGGCTCGGAAGCATCATTACCAAGTCTGGGTGGGGAAGTCTTTGTTTTTTAGGATAATTTCTTAAGGCCAGTAAGGTGAGTACAGGTATTACCCATTTGGGGCTAACGAGTGAGAACAGTAGAAGTTGTGTAGGTTCCAAGCCAGGACTTTTGTCAAAGGCTATAAGAAGTACTGCAGTGCTATTGAATAGACTAAAATACATGCATGTTAATGAACTTCTTATTTTTTGTCCATTTTGGTCAAAAAAACATTGAAACTATTATGATAACTTTGCAAACTGGACAATAGTTTAAGGGTATACCTACACATTTTGAAGTCTTCTGTGCCATGGTCACTGGGCTGAAATTTAGTGAACCACCATTAGTGATAGTGAAAGATTTAAAAAAGAAAAGCAACAAAAGTGCACACTAGTCACTTTTCCATTGCGAATGGGTCAAAGTAGCTATATTTAGTAGATTCTTAAGGTTTTGTTTTTAAAGTAGGGTCCTCCCCTCCTCCCGTGCTTACATCTGTCTGTCATTTACAACCAATATTTATTATACAGTGCTCCATAATATGTTGTAATTGTATAATAATAAAAGGAGCAATATCCAAATTCTTCAATACTAGAGTTTGTACCTAACCTTATTCACACACAAAACCGTATGCAGGAACCACACTTATAACCTTTCCCAGTATTTCTGAATAAAATCAGTAACAAGTATACATCTGTCTTCTTTCTTTGTGAATATAAAACACTTTCATCTTAATTGTACTGAAATCAACAAAAGCGCCACACAGCCTTTATCACAAAATGTAAACTCCATTGTCAAACATATCAATTTGTTTGCTATCTTCAGCTTCAAAAGGAAATAATTACAAAAAAGAGCTGTTTTTATTCCCATTGTTGTGTTTATAAGATTAGAACTGTGGAATTGCTTTGCGTTTGATGTGAGCATGAATTCCGATCTTGCGTCTTTACTGTCACTCATCAGTAAAGAATTGCTTCAAAACTTCAAAAACGCAAAACTTGAAAAGGTGACTGAAGAATCAGGATTGCTCATTCACAGTGCTGCTGGTTTTGGTGGCTTATTTGTTCTAAAACGAGTAAATATACAGAGCACTAATGTGTTCCTCTGCAGCATTTCATAGCTCCGACCTGTTTGAGGCTGGGCAACAAACATTGACCTGACTGCCAACATGTTCACAAGTTGCAGGCTTTAGTTTGTCCTTCTCATCGTGCATATCTTGTACTTTTATGCCTACTTTAATAATGACATGGAACCTTACCAATACATTGTGCAAACACAGTTCTTCACGGCCCTGTAGACCTTTTGAAAAGTTATCTTTTGTTTGGTCCAATCATTTATTTTTTGGTTTTTATGCTTCCATTTAGAAGTGAGGGCAACAATGGGGATGGATAATGGAATTGGGGTTTTAGTTGTTGAAAAGGTAATACATTTGTAAAGTTATTTTGCTTAAGTATTACAACTAAACTGGTTACAGTTTGTGCTGGGTTAGGTATCAGGCCAGGGATAAAAAAATAACACTAACCTTGCAGTAGGTATTCCTCCTCACTGCAAAGATTAACCTCAATGTTTTGCATAGGGTATGATGAATAAGGGGATATACATACCTCTTTCCACACTCCTGTTGGCTTCTTCTCCTGTGTGATTAGCTTCCCCAATCCTTTTCCTGGATAGTTGCAGCTTTCTGATATTATTCCAGGACTTGCTGGTCCAGCACTGTATAGGATGCTGCAGGCCCACTCCATACCGGAGTGCAGAATGGTAAATGAGAATGCCAGCTGCTATCAAAATGAGGAATAAGTATATAACTTTGTTCCTTCCCTATCCCCTAAAAAAATCAAACCTGGATTTAAGCTTTGATATGAATAAAATCCAAACAAAACTATTTCTCGTTTTAGAAAAAAGGGTTTTACCTCTGCCAGGATTTGGGTATTTTCCCTCATTTACTATCCTGAGACAACATTTTATCCAACAAGAAGTAAGGGGAACTCTCCAACAAAAATCCAATTAGGTAGAGTAGGGGAAGTCCAGAACCTTTGTCCCTCTTACAGATTTTCTCCCTCACCTCTATCTGTTGAAACCATTGTCAATGAACTGAAGGTAAATCTGTGTATTGGAGCCTGGGATCATAAAATAAAAACCTACCGGGAGTTTTAATCTTTCTTCAATCTGCAACTTGACAAAAAAAGTTTTGGGCTTGGTTAGAGTAATGATATGGTAATGATCCGTGTGAGAGATAAGTCATACGTAGATGCTTGTAATAAAGTTTTACGTGTTTTCCGTGTGTTCAGTGGGTTACTGTTCAGTTGATGAACATTTATAACAAAGATTGTTCATCTGTGAAATCAGCCACAAGTATATTTTCCAGTATATTCAGCTTATGACCACCTCCCCTATTCCCTCTGAAAAAAGTCTACCATTCAAGTATTGTGAACTGGAAGTTTTTCTTTCATTGTGGCTTGAGACTTTGTCTTAGGGAGTAATTGCAATATAATGCCGAGGTGAAAAGTAAAAATCTGTACATATAATACAAAAATGCTACAAATATGTATAAAGTATCAACTAAAAAAAGCAGTAATATTAAACCACATTATCTCCTTTAAAGTTGTACATGCCTCTCACAATCCATAGATGCTGCTGTGCTGCTCCCTTCCAATTAGATTTGTACTCCACTCCCCACCATAAACATCCAGAGACGTTTCATAAAACCATGGCCTACAGGGTACCTTGACTGAACGCACATCTACTTGAGTGTAATAGAAAGCGGTATCGTCATTGGGCTGATGCATTATAAATCGCAGGACCCATCGGCTTTGTTCACGCATCAAAGGAAATAAACACTTTGCTGTACAGATTGCTTGCTGATTAAGTTTGTGGAATAAAACTTCAGATGGTTTGGTCAGTGCTGGCATTTTTTCACTGTGGGGTCATTTAGCTGCAGGCAAAGGCTGCTTTAAAGATTGTCACAATAGTAATAGTTGCCATTACAAAACATTGGCAAACTCTGTTTTAATCTAAAATGGCAACATAACATAGTTCCATGAACATTAATAAAATCTATGAAAACTCCTCCTCTATTGCAACTTCTAGCTGCACAAATCAAAATAAAAGGAAGAAAATAGGAGTTCCCACAATGTTGTGGATAATGTTTTCAATGCAATATTCTGCAACACTGGTGCTCTGGCATCTTTCACTGCAAATTATGGGCTAGGAAAACCAGTGTCATAGTGGAGTACAACATTGAGGAATCAAACGTGAAGCGCGGGTGAGTATATATCTTCACAATGTAAGAAACATACAAATTGCAGGATGGATTAGAGTGTTAGAGAGTTAGAGAGGATCTGCCTTCAGATCATATGTAAAATCACCTAATTGGTACAGCAATTGTCCCCAGGAGTGTGACTTTGCAATCCACATGCATTTAACCTGCTTTTGTTGCAGTTTAGGCACATCTGCATAGGACATGCTGCATTTGATGGATTTCAGTACAATGTACAGCAGTTCAAACATATTCTTTGACTGGCCATATGCATACAAGTAATGGGTTTTAGATGACTTGCCCTTCAGATGAGTTCCAAACTCACATCAAAGATGAGAATGCAATTCATATAGACAGTTACCCTAACCTTGGATCCACTGCCACTATTTTTCTTTGACTTGGGCTTTTCATGCTAGATAGTAAAAAGGAAATGTTATATGTGAGCAATTTCCATTCCAATGGTTTGCAATAAGATTGACCTTTTTTGACTGTTGTCCACATTTACTATAGTAACATACGTTATAACAAAAAAAAAATTATAGTGATTGAAAAACAAAAAGTTTGCCAATAGTCTGGATAAAGAAAAAATGAATAAAGAGAATAATATTTTTACATGTTTGTTCTAGCTGTAAGAAGTCCTCTACAGGCAATCATATACTCTATGCACGACTCTCAACGATTCGGTTTCCTGTTGCAGTTATTAGTATATTTATGTCGTGTGCATTCTGTTGTACAAAACTCAGCCAACCATTTCTTTTGATATAATCTATAACAAGCTCCTACAGAAGACAATATATTTACAGCTCACAGTAAAAATGCCTTTCCACACTGAAATGTTAAATCACCTTTCCCTTAGATGTCAAAAATATCCCATTTGGTGACATTAAGTTGCAGGTTGATTCACATCACAGGCATTGTGCTGAGTGAGCATTGATGGGCACTAAATGCATTTGAGTTTATGTGTAGGGATGAGCGAGCAAATATATTAAATTCGGTCTCATGGCGAATTGGGCTGTTCTCGCTTACCAAACATGTAGGTGAAACTGACCTTTGTAAATTTGGCCGGCGAGACTGAATTTTTGGACTTTGCAAGACCAATCGGGAGGGGAGCTGTCAGCGCTCTTCTTGGATAGAGTTTCTCTATCCAAAAACACAGCAGTCCTGTGATCCTGGATAGAGAAACTCCATCCAGGAACACATACTACAGGGCGGCAACAGCAATCAGGGGAGCGGAGCAGAGGTATTTATATTACAATGTCAGCAGGTTCTCCTGTGCTCAGCAAGCAGAAAACAGTTCGTTGGTAATTTGAAGGCTTTCCTCAGCCAATCAGAGAGCAGGTTTTGAATGGGGAGACTTCCAGCCAATCAGAAAGCCTTACTCAGCCAATCAAAGAGCACTAGAGGTTTTGAATGGAGAGACTTCCAGCCAATCAGTAAGCCTTCCTCAGCCAATCAGAGAGCACTAGAGGTTTTGAATAGTGAGACTTCTCCCCCTTTAACATCTAGTGCCGGGCATCTTCTTAATGATTGCAGCTGCTCATCCTTATTTATGTGGGTTGATATTTTTTTAATGCATGTGCACTGTATTGTGCTGTGTTTACATGCAGCATGTTTTTTCACCAATGTATCACATGAACTGAGGCCTTTGGAAACCCGAGATTTTGTCTGGTTATTGCACTGAACAATGCATATGGTGTAAATACCACCTTGATGTGTCCTGTGTGGCTGGTGAACATTTGAAAAAAATATTAACTAGCACAGTGTTATGTACATATGAATGAGTTCTTTGCAGTACACACAATGCTAAGTAGCAGCGCAGTAAAGAGGTAAAACTGCCTGTAAATGCCACTTGTTGAGATAACATGCAATATTACAAGTGTCTTGAAGCACACTATTACAAGTTATTCATGGTGTCAGTTCAAATATATTCTTTATAAGGGAAAGTACGCTGGGTTAGAGACTCCGAATGTACCCATAAAATTATGGCAGGTGAACCTAAGTACTTATATGTACCATAAACAGTGGGTAACCATCCTAATATTTGGAATGGCCTACCCAGATGGTAATTTTCAGTTATTAACTTGCATTGTATCGAATATTTGGTTTTAGATAACGCATGAAGATCAAGCATGACAAATTTCCATAGAAATAGAGAATAAAATCAACCAATGGCCAAGAACAGATGTATAAAAGTGGTCAAGCTAGCAAATGTCACATTGTATTAGAAATACAGTCAAAGGTATGGAGATGTTATTTGCAGCAGCAGACTGAAAAATATAGAGGCTGGTAAAAGTCAAGTGAGTGAATCATGGAAGCATGCCGGTGAATACAGATGACAAATATGAAAACTTTCAGTGTCATGTCACATGATGTATGCTTGGTGAATCAATCAATCCCAGATGTATAAATATTCCCCCTCATTTCTCACAGACGCCTCTTCAGTGCAGTTATTTGCATCTCATAGTCGGCAGCGTCCGTTGCTGCGTCAGATCTGATTGGGGTTAATAAAGTGATTTCTGTTGAGGTGGAAAAGAAAAGCTTGTATGCGGGAGGGCACGCAGGGGAAAATACATTGGACTGGCAGTTTGACTTAGTGAATTAGAGGCAGAATCTCATTAGGGCAAGGCCCTGTAAGTAAATAGCGGTTTGTGTCACTCCGCATCTCCTGGGCTCTCGGTGCTAATTATTGCTTTCCTTGACTCAGACCTGAATTATCGGCGACGCTGTATTAAGCTTCTGTTCTCCTGTTTGTAATGATGGCGATTAGAAAATTGAGATCATGGCCAAAAGCCAGAGTTCTTGCTTTGGATTAATGTACAGTGCTGTCTACACCAATGTGTCTGTAACAGATTACACAGTAAACGTGTGTAGACAGAATGAGGCCTATTTATAGAAGGACTATCTGATGGAAAAGCCGAATATTGATGTCTGAAATAATTTCCCTCCATTCAAATCAAAGGCATCCTGTTATCTGATACCCAGACAAGTTTTGTGCTCATCTGTGAGGCTATTAAATGACATTACGGCTTACAAAAAGACGGCAAGGAAGTTTCTTTCATATTATAGGAAAACTTTATTGAGACCTCCATTGCTACTACAGCATGAAGAGTCAAAGTGGGGTTGTAACCTTTTCTGGTATAAAATATCAGATTTCTGGCTTTTTCCTAATAATTACATTGGCAACAAGTCCAAACAAAATTGTGAATGTATACTTGAAGCATTATACTCAACCTTTTTAACTTGGGGGAACCCTGCTATTATTACAACATCCATAGCTCACAGTTCATAGTGTGGTGGCCAGTGGGAAGAATAAATTCTTCTACATTGCCGGCTATTGGGAAGAATGTCAGTCTTAGGCTACGTACACACAGATTATTTTCATCCAATACTTGCCCCAGTGCTGGTATTGGATGAGATTCTGGTGTGTGTACAGCGACAATCCGATGTCGTTCATGGATTTGTCCTGGCCAATCCATGAACAGCGAAAGATGAATGACTGCAATGGGAGGTAGTGCAGTGGGGTGCCGCTTGCTTGTTCTCCCCCTCCTCCCTCTATAGAGCCGAACGGCGCTATACGCACAGCCCTCCTACATGCATCTTTCAGTTTTTTCGTTAGAAAGGATTGTAAAAGATGTGTTAAAAACGTGTGTACGCAGCCTTAGAGATAACCAAAAAGATCACTGGTGTCACTTAAACTGACCTGGAAGGCACAAACTGCTCATTGATTAAGGAACCCCCAGCAACCCCGGTGAGAAACACTGTATAGTACAGAATTGAATGACCTGTCTGGATTTATGGCTACCTGTGCCTGTCTGCTGGGCACAACAGGAAGTGAGGGGAAAATATTCCACATAATCCTGATTTAGACAGTTACCCCCATAACAAGCACACCCATTGAAAGGTTTCCTCCTTTATTTTGGTTTTGGTACCAAAGTAGTTGGATTCTATTCACTTTTGATCACCAGAATAAATAGGGTGAATCTGCTCAGTGAACCCTAACTCTGGGCACAAAACTATTTACACAAGTATGCTCCTTGTTAGACACAAATGACTGGACCCTTGTGCTGCTTCTCCTTTCTCTTCTCTGGGCTTTCCTATATAGTGGATTGCTAGAGGCCGATGCCAAATCAAATTTAAGTACTTATAAATATATTTAAAAATATAGTTTGAAATGGGTTTAATAATGAATATGAAGTTGCAGTATCCTAATATTGGTCTGAATATTATTTTGGACCATTGTGCTCATACTCGGCCTCAGTTGTCAACAGAATATTCCACGAGTGTTATATATATAACTATAATTCTCAGCATGCTGATGATAGTCACAGCTTGTAAAATTCCTCTTCCAAGGAAGATGGCAGCTCTGCAAACCCGCACCCGTTACACTCTCTACCACCAGCGACACAGCTCACCGCCCTTGATGTTCCTCAGCAGCCTATAAAACAAATCTGCATATGTTTCTTATTCTAGTCCCTCTCAGCCGAAGCCCACAGGAAACCTCGTTGTCTGCCTCCTGTGAAAAGACCAATAAATCTCTTGCATCGCAGCAATGTATCACAGGTGTTGTTATTTTTCAGGAGCCCGACTTTTTACAAATAATGTATTGATTTCGGAGTGCAAGTTATGGTCATGCAGAATTCAATTTGTTAGATCGCAAGAATCTGAATTAGGCAATGCATCAAAATATATAGCGTGTGCCTTGCGATGAAGAACAGGGCGGAAAAAAAAGGTACAAAAACAAAGTGCTCGGCAATTATTTCCAAACTCTTTACTACGAGGCTAAAGTTAAAGAGGAAGTCCACATAAACCAAATGGCTTGGGTGGTTGCTGAAGGTTATTGGGCTTTGCTGGATGGAAAATTCCTTTTGGATATGTTGCAGAAACAATAAAGTATTCAGCTCTGCAGGAACAAGTACTAAATGTATGGCACAAAAGTATGCAAATATTATATTTGTACATATAAAAATCATATTGCACTGCAGCAAAGCATGAACTTTGAACTTTGGTCAGCAAGGTTACAATAGCCAATAACTGCAACAGCAATCTCTGGTGACATCAGTGACCAAATATTGTTGGGTTGGCATGATTGAGCTTGGATTTATACTCCTGGATGATGTGATTGACTTGAACTTATTTTTAGGAAAAGAAACTTTTAGGATTTTATGTTTTTCTATTTTAGAAAATATTTTTTTAACCAATTTCTTTTTTTTTTTTTTTTTAATTCAACACTTTTTAGAAATGAATACTTATAGACTGGGAAGGGGCTTCCAGATTTCATGGAACCCCACCTAACAAACCACATTGTATATAGACATCCTGCAGTGGTAACTTATCATTATTATACGGTCATATACAGCTTTGTTCAAGGTGTGGAGAGGTCTTACTAAACAGGCCAACAGTCCATGCAGTAAAATGTAAGGTCGTCATAACATTTCTGCGAACCATTCCCCTGCAAAGAAAACATAACCAGGGTAACCCAGACTCGTCTTCTCCCTACCCTTTCAAAACCTTTAACCAAAACCTGCACCCATCCCCACTTGCCAACCAACTTTCCCCCCCTTCCCCAGTAATACAACTGACACCAGATTTGGACTTAAAATTGTCTGGTAAGCAGCCGTTTATTAAATAACACATTTTATTAAATAACAATTAAATATAACTAATTAACTCCAAACATTACATACATAAATAACATGAATAACTTAACATCTTTTTCATTATCAAAATTCACAGAATTCTACCCTAACCCAATTTTCTGCATAACCTTAATATCTCCCAGTTGCCAACTCCAACAACCAGGCTGCAGGTGTGACAAAGCAAGGTCCGTGCCACCACCAGTTTTCCTTCTTTTCAACACCAAGCCTCTAGCCACCCAGTACCGCCTCAGTGGCCAATTACCATATTTAAATTACAGGAGAACTCCACCATAAGAGAATCCTCTCATACCAAACTTTATCCATTTTCTTCCACAAGACTCTTGCCTTCTCAGACCCCAATCGCCTACCCTGCAAAAACACAACCCCCACCATCTACTACCCCCTTAAGGGGTGGGCAGGAAACTTTTCCTTCCTACAGACCTCCCACTTCCGATACAGCCGCTCTTAAACTTTCTAACTATCCACCCTCTAACCTCCTAACCAATCCTCCTTTACACTCCACCTCTATCAATCCCCCATCCACTTATCCCTTACTTCTCCCATGCTCTTGGCTGTGTACCCAAGTCATGCAGGCCTAACGCTTATCTTTAAAGCTGTGGACCACACTCATTTTGGCTGCTCTGTATTCCTCGGGATCAGGTTTAGAAGGTGTTGCTCACTTAGGTGCTGCAGGTGGAAGGTCCATTGTGCAGGAGCATTATTGGATATATGATAGCCCAATATTTATACATTGCATTTTACTTACAAGTCTATTTCATGAAGAATACAACGGGTGATGTTGGTACTACTGCCTGTGCTATTACATTTATGTTTTCCTGCTGGCTGTGGCTGCATACAAGCTGATTCTACATGGAGGAACTGGTGCAGAATAGAGGATACATAAGGTGACAGCTCAATATCTCCACATGATTTTTATAGCCATGTGCGGGTCTAAAGTCTAATAAATACTTTAAAGCTTTTCTTTTATAGAACATATAGGATCAATCTGGTACAAAATATTCCTAAACATTTGAGGGTTAAACATCTAATCAGTAATAATTACTGTTATCGTACCCTGGAGTTTGAACTGAATGTCTGAGGTTCTCATATAGTAAAAAAAAACCGAAGTAATAGTACGCAGATAAACTCTTGATATATGTCAGTTATCTCTACTCCTGGTGTCTTCGTTTAACTGTGGAGAAAATATAGGAGGCAGCTCGGGGATACAATGATAAATAATTCAAGAGTATTGATTTTAAAATTGAATTACCCACAGCCGCAGCATTTCCTGTATATATTTTTCAAAATAAATTTACTTAGAGCTACAGTCTGCAAATGACTGTGAAGGGGCTGTTTTAGGTGAGAGGTGCGTTAACCAACGCTAGGGTGCAATAAAGGCCAAATTCAGCAGCTTTTGTCGGATATCCAGTTTTTTTAAGCAGGCACTGCATCAAACACCAAAAGCACCGTTAAGCTCTTATAATATCGGGTTATGCACCATATTTTTCTATTATATCAAAGTCTTTAGTGCAAAGTGAATGGACCAGTCAGCTAAGCAAGGAAGTCAAATCTCCATCAGAAGCAATCAGCATTTATTAGTTGATAGT
Source organism: Pyxicephalus adspersus (assembly GCF_032062135.1). NCBI lineage: Eukaryota > Metazoa > Chordata > Amphibia > Anura > Pyxicephalidae > Pyxicephalus > Pyxicephalus adspersus. Next base: position 4,218,293 of record NC_092863.1, on the reverse strand, counting down.
CCACCCACATAGGCAGTTGTTGTAACTCTTCTTGGCTACAGACAGCAAAATCTGCAAATGGTAAGAATGTCTGCAATTATTGGTGCACTGTGTTGCAATGCTCATGCTGTGCAGGGAGCTATACGGCCCAACAACCAATTATATACATCAATATTCCATCCTGTCAGTCAATAAATAAGTGCGGAACACAGGTGAACAGGGATATAACAGATGTAGGTGCATTTGGGTCACACGCCTGTGAATAGTCCAAGTCTGTAACCTGACTCCATCTCCAAAAACACGAAAGAGGTCCACAGTGCAGCAGGTTCAGTCCAAACATTGCAACGGGACTTTACTTAAATCAGGGTCCAAGTAAAATCATGTTGACTTTACTAAATTATAAGCCACACATAGATATCAGAATTTTATATTTTGCTTGGTAATTGTCTTTCAAGCTACTAATCATCATGAATTTTAGTTAGGCATGCAACTAACTGAAATTACTTTAGCCCCTTGGCAAGGCAAGACAATTCTTAGCATATGTGCTTTCCTAATAAAAAATAAAATAAATACATTGACTCACTCACCATATTCTACTTACTGGTAGTATGTGGCTTTTAAAACCCCACATTTTTAAATGTGAAACCCAAATGAGTTGGCAGATAACTGCAGGAGAGCCAGGAGCAACTTGTGCAAGTCAACATCCAGCAACCCAAGCCCATGGTCAATTACCTGTAGTGCCCCGGGGATTGCACACTGAACTAATCAATGATTGCAGCCAAGGCACAGCAGGCGGATGTTACAGATGTTTATTCCACTACGATCGATCGTACGATCGTAGTGGAACTTACATCTGTAACATCCGCCTGCTGTGACTGCAGGCGATCCCCGGGGCACTAGAGGTCGAATGGGGACAAGTTTCCCCATTCATTACATCTAGTGCCCTGTGTCTTGGATAGAGAAACTCCATCCAAGAACACTTACTACTAGCAACAGCAATCAGGATCACTGTTGCAGTCCTGTAGTATGTGTTCCTGGATAGAGTTTCTCTATCCAAGAACACAAACAACTAGTAAAGGGCTGTAAGAGCAATCTGATTTTGCAGAACTTAATAGTCCCAAAAATTAACCTGAAATCTCCCACCATTGACTTCAATGATGTTGGAATTCGGCATTCAATCACCCAAACAATATCTCACTATTCAATCGAATAGCTGTTGAATCAAATAGTGAGATATTCGACCAACACTATTCACAACCATCAAAGGCCACCAAAACTAAATAAATTGTTCCTGTTCTAGGAACTGTGTTTTCAGCAATATGCTCACCATGTTGGAATGGCAAGAATCCATTAGTAAACATGACATTTAAACACACCAGATGAGACTGGAAACTTTCATTTCTGCTTAAGAAGTAAGGAAAAAAAATGCTATATAAATGATATTTAAGCCTTTATTATTGGTACATTTTGGTGTCAGAATAAGTTTATCTTTTGAAGCTGATTTTGCTGGCAGCTCGTATCACCCTGGCTAAATCTTGGAAATCTCCTACAATATTATTAGGTCCTTTCTTTGCCAAAATGAATTGGAATAAGGGTAATGATAAGATGACCCATATCCTCAAAAATACAATGATAAAATTTGACAAGATTTGGAACCCCTGGAAGGGATATCGCTCATCCAATCCAGATGACTAAAATGGGTACTAAGCAGTAAGGTACCTACTCTCATTTATGTTTTTTCTCCCCTCTCCCCTCCTTTCCTGTCTTTGTTGTGTCTTATTATTATTAAACAGGATTTATAAAGCGCCAACATATTACGCAGTGCTGTACATTAAATAGGGCTTGCAAATGACAGACTAATACAGACAGTGATACAGGAGGAGAGGACTTGTATGTGTTTCTCTAGTCTTGTCATGTCTGTCTTGTTTTTGCAGGTTTTGTCTATTATTATTGTAACTAAAGTTCAGGCAGGAGTTACTGTTAAAACTTGTTAATTTGTATTGTCTGATCTCAGCACTTTTTCTCTATACTGACCTGATATGTATGGAAGATTTGTCACGGTAACTTGCTGTAAGTTTTGCTTTTTTTGGCCTGTTTATTTTCTTGTCAAAAGCTCAGTAAAAATATTGAAATACAGAATAAGTTTATCATATGTGAGATAACAAAAATAGGCAATACAACAATTTGTAAGGGTGTGGACTGGGAACCATTGGCTGAAAGAAAACAAAGACCAAAGATTTCACAAGGGTCAATGAGCAACCTTATCGGGTTGGTCCAAACCCAGAAAAAAAAATTTGCAAAGTGAAGAGGTAACTATAAATTAAAACTTGAAATGTGTACCTAAAAGATGAAGATATATGGAAACACAATGTTATTTCCTTTTAAAGAACCTTATAGGTGCCAGCAGGAGGAACCACAGAACACAACAGTAAAGCCTGGGTTCTGATATACCCTAATGTATAGTTATTAGCCTTACCTCCGCAATACAAGGTGATCGGCAGTTGGGCAATGCTGGTATTTATATTCTAGAAACAGAACATTAAAATACCTGGATGATCCTGCTCAAGGGAGTGTTGGTGGGTTTGGAGGAATATTTAAAGACAAGCCCAATGTTTCCCCGTCACAAGTGAGTCCTGCACAGTGCACCCACACAGTCTACCAGATGAGAAATTGCATGTTTGTGGAAACCTTAAAGAAGACTTTCCACTAAAATACAAGGATCTAAAAAAAAGAAAAGCATTTCACTTACTTTAACCCAAATGCCTAGGCAAGGATTATTATTATTATTATACAGTATTTATATAGCGCCATCATATTACGCAGCGCTGTACAAAGTCCATAGTCATGTCAAAGGATGACCCCCTTTGACTTTCCAGGAAGATTCCTGTGGAACACAGAGCAGCTAAATTGTTGGGAGTATCTTGAAGGGTGGTGGTATCACAATATGGAAGGTGGGGTAATTTTTACCCTTTTCCTTAGAAAAGTGTAGGTGTTTTTAGAAGGGGTATGAGGACCAAGTAAGCAGACCTTCTGTTTTAGGAGAAGGTCTGTTTGAATGAAGAATGGTATGAGTGAAAACTGCAGGTATGCTTGTAATGAGATGAAGAATAGCTACACCTGATAAGTAGATGGATAGATTGATTATATTTAACGCACACCATTTCTTAAACAGAACAAGAGAAAAAAAGAAGTAAGCAGACAGACAATCATCTTCTTGCCAAAGGTCCCCGATTTTCAAGGATTTTCTACATGTGCCATCCCTAAAAAGTATTCCAAAAATACTCCCTTACCACAGTTCTTATGAAGAACACAAGTCATATAAAAAGGAAATACTTTATTTATTTATTTCTGCAGCATATACATGACTGGATACCTTCCAGTCTTATGCAGGAATGGCAAGCAGTATGTGTTGCATGTAGATGAAAGCACAGTCTCGTACAAGGCTTCCCAGTTACCTGCTGAAGATCATGGTGATATCAGGCCTTTGAAAAGGAAAAACTCAAGGAAGTGTTGGCCTTTGAAAAGGAAAAACTCAAGGAAGTGTTAGAAGTTTCTCAGAACCTAAAGACAATTGCTGGAAAACTGGCACGTTGATAGTTGAGTGCTACAACGGTAAAGCAAAACTATATTCTCTGCAGTCTCCCAAAGTGAACACTTGCCATAATAATGAGCCTATCTGAACACAGTGGCACAGTCTGCCCTCTTCCAATGAAGCCAAGTCCGTTCACTGCCATCATTTTCTGATATGATTTTGAGTCTGGCGTTTTCATAATTTGACCATTGAACAGTCATTGACCTTATGAATGCTAGGATTACTTTCCCCCAGCAACCAGCCTAATACATATGATGCAGGAGTGTACATTGTACTGCAGGAAGTATGTAGGCTCTGTATGTATGATGTATGTATGTAGGCTCTTGCATTAAACATTGGGGGCGAGTGCCCTTCAGAGCAGTAGTACCTTGAGCCCAGGCTTTATGATGATGCGTGTGTCCATTAGAATCCAAAACCTGAGGAAGTGGTTTGGATAACCTTGAATGGTATGGTTAAACCAGGACGACTGGTGGTGATTAGTGGAGTAGATAGGAATTAGTATAGGGGAAACTGTAAATTTGGGATCAGTATTGTAACAAGAGCAATCGTTTCCTTTTTATTTTTGCTGGGCTGCTTTTTTTTTGGTAAGCAAATTGAAAATATTATTTACATTAAATCCTTTTTCACATCTGAAACAAAACTTAAAAGACTATAATTCCTCCTTTCTTTAATCTGTGAAGAATTCAGATTCACAATAAAGCAGTGATGAATAATCCTCTCATGGGTACTTGGCATTATAAATCCACAAGATAAAGAGCGAGAAGTGCAGGCTCAGCCGTTCCCCCTGTAATGCAAACTCTTTGCAGATCCGATTTGTGTACTGTTCCATACATTAAGGGCTCCCTGTAGTGCATATGACACACTGAGTGTTATTTTAGTGTGGTTTTCATATTTGAAAGTTCGTTTAATATTTTATGGTATTATTCCTCGCTTGGTATCAATAACGGTATAGCCAGGAGCCCTCTTGAACCTTTTACCTCCAGGTTACATTTTACATTTCAAAGTGTGCAATACTTTGGAGTGGTTTTATCCTGTAAGGGCCTGTCAGGTATAACAAAGCTGGTGAGGCATTTAGCTGAATACAGATAGTGACCCCTGAAGGATTGCATGACCCCCGGATCTTTTATCAAATTCACTTTAGCTTCTGATGATAAAAAAAAAAAATCCCTGCAGCTAACACTGTATATCAAAATCCCCTATTTTAAAAATTAAGGAGCAGAGAATTTAAAGAGTAGAAAGGACGCCATTGATAATTTCCAGGAATTCTAATCTCACTGGAGTTATTCAGAATGAAATTCATTGTTGTGAGACTGGTGAGCAAAACATGTAAAATCCAAGTTGGATCAAATTTCTTGACCAATCTAATTTCACAAAATAGGATTTTTTTCTTCTTTAAATAAGGTTTAAAATTATTTTTCCGGTGGCAAAACACTAGGAAAGCTTTCTTTCCAATTTTAGGATCCTTGGACAGCACGGGGCAGTCTACAAACATTTTTCTGTTCTGTTACATAGTAAGTCAGGTTTAAAAAGACATAAGTCTATCAAGTTCAACCTCTAGGAAAATAAACATATCCCAGATATAAAACCCTATAAGACATAGTTGATCCAGAGGAAGGCAAAAAAAACCTGATACAATTTGCTCCAACAAGGGAAAAAAATTCCTTCCTGATCCCATGAGGCAATCGTATGTTCCCTGGATCAAAAGTCTCTGTTTTGTTTACTTTAAAGCTATAATCCCCGGTTATATTCTGTGCTTCGAGAAATCATCCAGCTTTTTCCTAAAGCAATCTATAGTAGTTGCTGAAACTACTTCCTGAGGGAGCCGATTCCACATTTTCACAGACCTTACAGTGAAGAATCTTTTCCTTATCCGGAGCTTAAACTTCTTTTCCTCCAGACACAAAGAGTGCCCCCTTGTGCTTTGTATGACCTTACAGTGAATAATTGTGAAGAGAGAAGAGAGGAACATTTCTTTTCTCCCGGGTGATCATATCCCCCCTTATACGTCTCTTCTCAAGGGAGAATTAATTCAGTTCGCCTAATCTCTCCTCATAGCTGAGCTCCTCCATTCCTTTCATTAGTTTAGTTATCCTTCTCTGCACTCTCTCCAATTTCACAATGTCCTTTTTGTGGTGCCCAAAACTGGACTGCATATTCCAGATGTGGTCTGACCAATTTTTTTATGAAGGGAAGGATTATGTCCATTTACTTCTAAATGTACTGAAAAAAATGTCCTGTGTATAAAAGTTTCTTAAAAGTCACACTAATGCCAAGTAATTTACAACTCACCAGTACTTTTTCTTATTCTATATTTTAGAGGGTGCCACCAACGTCATTCCTGTTGCTAGCCACAGCCCTTTGCATTAGACAGGGACAAGTGTACCAATGTAGCAGGCTGTGATTGTATGATCCTGAATGAGCTGGATAAACTCAAAATCCACGTTCTGATCTTCAGGCAGAATAGATGTGATCTAAGTGAGGATCAACTTTAATCACTGGAGTTATCCAACCACCATAGGATAGCATTACATATTTGCTGCAATCCAGTGACAAACTGATGTCATTATTCTGCTGTAGGTAGAAAATGCATTTCCTCTGTCTTCTCCCCTGCAATGTGCAACTGACAATGATTGGGATCATCGGTCAGATTGCATAATTCAGCTTATAATAAATTGGTGTGAGATTTGTGAACACAAGAACTGCATAGGCACCCATTTGTGGGTTGACATCTCAGTAGATGAAGTAGATGGTGGCACTGGATGATGCCTGAGACGCAGGAAACAGAAGGCATTGTATAGAAGAATACTACGATCTATGTCACTTGAAAACATATCAGATTCTAGATCTATTTTAACTCATTTGCTGCCCTATATAGTTGCATTATTTTTGCATATACGATGAACTGAACAAAAACATGTTTTAAACACTAAAACATTATACATTTTCAGAAGGCAGAGAACACATAAATGCTAAATAATGTTAGTTTTTTTAAATATTGGCAATTGTTTATCACACTTGATGATATTTTTTATGATGATTTTGATAGCATTGGAACCTAAATTTAGGTAGTAAATAATATACAAATTAATTTTTACTGTGCACAAATCATTTTTTGTGGGATAAAATAAAAAGGTTGGGTTGGGTAAATTATTACTACAAATGTCAACCCTTAAAACTGCATGAGCCTGCAAAACTGCAATAAAAAAAAAGCTTTAGAGATAACCTTGAGTGATGGCCCTCAAAGGTTTTTTTTTTTAATTTACCTTTATATTTTTAAAATGATGTTACAGAGTTTATAGAATGATCCAGCGGTTGTACAGCTACAGCGACCACGTCTACTAGAAAACAAACAAAAAAAAAAATCGTCCACTCCCTGCAGCATTGCAAGCAGGGAAAAATTTAAACTCCCTATTCTTACACATCCAATATATTTATTTTGTAAATGTGTATATATATTGTAAATGTATTATATTCTCATATTTATTTGGAAAAGTCTCTAACAATTTGCATTTAGAAGAAAATTTTCTTATTGAAGTAGATCTCTTAATAATTAATTTTCTTATCTCTTAAGTAGATCTCTCTTATTTTCCTATTGAAGAAACTCTTGCCAAATGAGATTTAGTGTAAAGCACTGTGCACAGCTTCCTCACACCCCTGAACTGCTTCCTCTGGGGTGGAGCTACATGTGGTGTCTAACCCATGGCGGCCTATTAGGCTTTGGGATCAGCAGTGAGTCGTCCAGTACTGCCCCCTGCTGTAAAATGAACAAACAATGAATTGTTAAGAATTAGCACAGCCTGCCAAGGTGCCAGCCCCTGAAAGCTGCAGGGGAACCTGATGTTTTCATTGCAAGTCTAAGCCTAGCCTGTCTTTCCCTGTTTTGTGATTGACAATGTCATCCTCAAAAGATTTTTAAATGTATATATTTTCCCTATGAATATACAATATAACCTATATTTCCCATATATTTTATTTTTACCATGTTTTCCTTCATTTTCCTAAAATATTTAAATGCTTATGCTTACAAATTTTCTTCCTTTGCATACATGCGTTTTCTTTTCTTTACGGTACAGGAAAATATGGGACTTTGAAGACAGATAAAAGCAATTATTCTGTCCAAGACTTAACAGGGTAATTGATCGTACTCAGGACAGACTTGCTTTATCTCGAGTGCTTTTAAAAGGAAAAAAATAAATCTGTACATTATTTCTTTTTAAAACAATTCTGTAGCATATGTCATATGAGGTGAGGGCATCTTGATATTCTTCCTACACTTTTTTTCTCCTTATTCAATCCATTTAGAAATATCTCTTCAAGACATTGAACACATGATCGGCACTAATGGAAGTAGACAGATTTAAATAAAAATCTACAGTCGGACTTTATAACAATAGGCGAAACTTAACGATGAAGACGTTTTCGTAAGTAGTCTCAAAAGAAGTTCTTATATTTCCTTCAAGGTTATGGAAAGAAAAAAAAGTGGAATTACTGCGCTATAAAGCTGTCACTTGGTTCGAACATCTCTAAATGTTTCAGAGATTCAGACGGCAAAGGCAGAATGACAGTATCATTGGCAGTCTGGGAAAACTCCAGAAAAGAGATTATCGGAAGGCAGGCCTCATGAAATGCATCTCTAGATGCGTTTTGATTTAAAAATGTATTATAGATTAAAATCTATTAAATGCGAAAAAGTATAATTTGCCGCATCAATCACTTGGCATAAAAGAGCGTGGAAAACCTAGGGAAATAAGTTGTAATAGGATTTTATCCAATAAAGCTTTGAGGGCAGAACTGAAGCGAGCTTTTATCTTCCCCGTACCTCATAACATGCTCGGCAACGAGTTGCCTTTTTATTTTAAAACAAATGTAAATCGGATTTATAAAGAGTTATGGAACGCTGCTACTTAATTCTGTGTCAGGCCTGGCAAACAACAAAGAATAAATTATTGAGCATTAAAGTCAATCTGTTGACTAGACTTAACGCCTAAACTAGCAAGTGTCATGTGCAGTCCTACCATTTGTTTTTTTTTTTTGTTTGTTTTTTTGTTTTTAAATAAATGTAGTAAATGAGGTTAATGGGTGTATTAAAAGTGGAGGATGTACAAGTAGGAAAAATGTGGAATTTATTACTCTTTATTAGATGGAGGACCCTGTGCCTTTGGTTGGTGTAGTGGGAGGAAAATGACTGCACATTAAACACAGGATCTCTCACAGATAGAAGACTGATGGGACCAAAGGCTGTAAAAGTTGTTAGTAGTATAATGCCACACTGGTAAGAAGGGGGATTATGCCGTCCAAGTCATAGCTTGTTATTCTCAACTTTGTACCTATGTTCAGGATGGATTTATTTATTTATATATTTATTTCATTTCTATGTTCTCCTCTAATGCAGGATATATACCTTTTTTCAATAGAATCCCAATTTATGAGTAATTGTTTATTCAGTTCTAATCTGGGTAGTGACACTCTGAAACCATTTGCACCCTTTCCAATTCTTCCAAGTCAACAACTTCTCCATGTGAATGAAAGTTGTGAGAAGGAACCACAGCTGGGATTACTGGCAATGCCAAGTGGGCAGCCGTGACTGACAGTAAATTTCATCTTCCGTATGTAGCAGAAAAAAGAAGGATGGTGGCACCCACTTCTTGGATCCAATTGTTTCTGCAAAGGTTGGTTGATGTAACGGTGAATGCACCATAATGGCTTTTTAACAAAACAAACAGGTGTGTTTCTGTTTTTATTAATAAAAAGTTCAGCTTTGCTTATATTTTAAACAACCAAGTGTCTGCTGATAATCTTAAAATCAACTGGAAGTTGTCCTATTGGCTTGCAAATTCTTAGCACCCATAGGTTGAAAACTTAGACTTCTGTAGACCTAAACTTTTTTTTGCAGAGGTAAACTGCTATTTTGTGCAAAAAGCTGTGGATCTTGAGAACAATCAGGTGAAACACTACAAAAACCACCATCCAAACTTCTCCTTACTCTGTGCCTCAACAAACACGGCTGACAGCACTGGTTGGGACTTGAGTGCAGCAGAGGCTTTGTGTTGTCAACTCAAAAAAAGTTAGGAGCTTAAATGTATAAGGAAGTGTACAGCAAACTGTACGTACAGCAAAGGTGTAAAATATGGGGAAATATATATGCGACGGCTCAGGCAAAAGCAAAAATGAAAAATATTTGGATGTTTTCTTGGATGGTTGGATTTTAATTGAAAGCACTCTATAAAAAAGTAAATTATCTAAAAGTTTTCCATTTTTTGGAGGGCGGGGGCAGGGGTTACAATTCCTTTGTTAATATCATGAGCTCTGAAAGGTGTTGCTAAAAACAATGGGCTTGGGCAAAGGACACAAGTATTGCCTGTGGTTAACCTGTAGCTGATGTTCCCCCATTACTAAATACTTTGCCTTGCACTGCACTGTGGGAGGAGGCAGCCATCTTGGCAGAAGCAAGGTTTTTTTTTTTCAGACCCCCAAGGAAAACAGTGAGCATAACAGAAAGAATATATTAAATCTCATTGAAATGTTTGTAAAACTGGAAGTCAGATGCAGCACAGAATCTTACACTGTATGTAAGTGTAAGAGTGTCCAGGAAGTGTATAGCTACAAAAACATAAATTAACATTTTTAAATCTTCTAAATTATAATTATAATTTTTGTTTAATGTATCCTAATGTTGCTATTACAAAAATGCTTTTACTAAATACAGCTTTAACTTCCGCCTAATAAAGCCATCCACCCTATGCATTTTTTAGAAAAATGACATGCAACCTGCTCTCCGCTGAGCTCCGATATCGAATATCAATAATGCAAAGAGGGTACTTTATTTCTGCAGTCAGCAAAATAATTTTTCGGAAGATGGCTCAATATTAATAAGATTTCACAAATGAAGGAAATTTTTCAAAGGGAAATTAGCAAAAGCGAAAGTTGCTCTAATATCTGTTTTATATTTGTCTCCCAAATAACCGATTTAGGTAGCAGCCAGAATATAACACAAACAATGACCATCCACCAATACACACAATGATCATCCCCCAATACACACAATGAAGACCCCCCAACATCCCCCAATACACACAATGATCATCCCCCAATACACACAATGACCATCCCCCAATACACACAATGATCATCCCCCAATACACACAATGACCATCCCCCAATACACACAATGATCATACCCCAATACACACAATGATCATACCCCAATACACACAATGATCATACCCCAATACACACAATGAGTATAGCGGAGGTTCTTCCTGTTTAAATCATTCGGAGGCGGAGTATAGCGGAGGCGTTCCTGTTTAAATCATTCATGTTCAAGATTAGGTTCCTTTTTCTGATAGCTAAAGCTGTTCTGTGGGGCAAATCCTTGGCAAGTAAACAACATTTGTTTTTTTTTGGCTATTGGGTGGAAATTTTGAGAATTTGGGGATGTCAGCTGTAGAGATGAAATGTGAAGCCAGTTTGGTTTATTGCACAGGGCCTCATTATTGTTAAACTATAAAACTGGCTGAGAGGTTGATGCTAATTTTACAAGGTTTTTGCTATATTTCTGTTGTAAAATCTCAGTGAAATGCCGGTAGGTAATTAATAGCACAGTCAATCAAAATTCCCAAGTCACGACACAGCAAAAGCCAAGAATACATCTTCATGAAATTCAAAACTTTTTTGCACTTGTCTATTGATGTGATCTTTTGTCTACTGCCACCTAATTCTTGCAGAAATAAAACAGATAATACTATGGAAATTTATGTTGTTTTCCTCAGTTTAATTTTAGATGTATTAGTCATTATAAAGCTAGCTATCAAGCATCAAGCGGCAGTGTATAAATTAAAAGCACAATATTATTAGGCACTTCATAAACTTCTGTAAACTGAAAATCATGATTTAAAAGGAAGGGTAACCTAAATGAAGATAGTTAATAGGATTCGTAAATGAAATATGTCTGGCAAAAAAGCTTGTTGTTTGGTAAATATGTTTGCACTATACAATATACATCTCCCAAATAGAACTTCCTCATTCTTTATGGATATGGTTTCTTCTGGAGTAGTAGTAGTTCCAGATAGAAGTAGGTCTGTACACAGGGGTTCCAAAGGGCCCCAGTAAAAAGCAGTAACTTTTCTTCTGTTATAAGTTGCAAATTATGGGTTGTTTATAGGGCTCGAGCCTTGTACAGACGTATAATAGACGTTAAGATGATCGAATCATGAAAAATAGTTTCCAGCTACAGATTAATGAACAATTGCTGCACTGTCCTGTCCTATAGAGAGGTGAAGGGTAGGACAAGTGAGAAGCTCTCTGCTCTGTACTCCTCCATAGGAGCGAACAGCAGTCGTCCAATTGTTTATTCAGTAATCCATCATGGCTTTGGGGGTCGCTGAATACATGTTACTTTATACGTAGCTCTAGAATTGCTGACAAATATTTGTTCATACCGAGGCTAATGCAATGATCTCTCTTAAAATAAAAAAAAAATATTTAACATGGCTACATCCTATATTAAACAAAGATTGTATATCCTTCGCTCTTTTGCTGTAAGGAAAAAAAAACTAGGTGGCTCAATAGCTCAAGCTGGAATTTTTAAACCTAAATGAATGAGTCAGAGCACTGAGCTCCCGCTCTCTCTTTCTGTATATATACACATTGTTGCATTTGAAAATTCATAAACAGACATCACATCTTGGGAACCCACAGTTGTATCTTTAGCTTCAAAAAAACTTGAAACATGTCTGTACGCCTTTCTTTTCCATAAATAAATCATTTATAAACAATAGGAAACAACAAACTAAAAACACATATATTCTTAAAAAATGAATACTGGCCTAAAAATATTATAGTTACGCTTTAAGTATATCCTCGGTTTCACCCAAAATAAAAAGAAAAACAATTCTTGCCGTCTGACTGCCTACAAAGTGCTTTTATCGTTTTTAAATGTGTTCAACAAGCAGCATTTAAAAAAAATTCTAGTTCTAGTTCTCTTGTATTGCTTAAGCCCCCCTCCCTCAATTGTTTGAAGAGCACAATCGCATGCTAACAGGGAAAATGGTCCAGCCGCTAATGTTTTTTTTTCTGTCTCTCCAATAAACATAAGTCACAAAACAAAACTGATTATAAAAGAGGAGTGAAAGCTTGTCAAATGGCGTGTAACCAGACTGTACAAGGCAGATGCTGAAGCTTTTAATAATACATTGCGTCTGGAACATGCTGTGGGAAGAGAACTTGCTAAATGTTCTTTTGTTTATTTTATTTACTATTGTGTTTATTCTGTCACATGTCACTTGTCATAGAGTTGCAAAGTTAGTTGGTGTAAAACAAAAAAAAAAAACAAAAAAAGAACGATTTCACAAATACTTTCAGAAACCTTTACTAATGCAAAGGAAGGAAGTTTTGGGAAAAAGATATCCCACCTGATCCCTATTGGTAATCAGCTACATTGATGTTCTACTGTGCAGTTTAATGAATGAGTGGTATCAATGGAGCAAATCCTGAAGAGACAGTTTTATTTTGCTGCATTTTCCTATAACTGTAATGCTGAAAGGTCTGCATTGGCCCTAAAGCCCACCAACACCCTGCAAAAAACATTGTCTAGTCTTATTAAACATATTGTTCATTCTTAAATGTCTCTAATTGGTCTTGATGTTATAGCCATCCCAAAAAAAGAGCAAAGGTTATCTTCCAAAAAAAAAAAAAAAAAAAACTGTGTTGTATACCAATCCTAGGTCCCTTGTTTTATTTTAATTTGATTAGCTGACTCACTGACCAATAGGGATGTGTGTGGGGAAAGGGGAGGGGCCTAGCATGACTCTTTAACCACCCGACCGTTAAACCCGACCTTGGTTCGGGTTTAAAGATTTTGCAAAAATCGATAAACCCCAACTTTGTCGGGTGGTTTAATCCCCTCACTTACCTGGTCCCCGCTGTGATGATTCCTTCTGTTCCAGCATCGATCTCTAAAAAAAAAAAATACTCACCTTCTCCCCGCAGCTTCTCCGGACACGTCTTCAGTCTTCATCTGGTGAGTGCAGTGACGATCACCGGGGTTTCCCGGTGACGTCGCTGCATGCATCGGTGCGGGCGGGAGGCGGGGTGGGAAATTCAAATCGCTTTTTGTATTGAACTCAATACAAAAAAGCTGTATTGAGTCCAATACAAAGAAATCCTTATATAATATATATATAATTGTATTATATATATATTATATAAGCTACTGTACAGGTACATTACATTATACACTATTTTTTATTTTTAAACTTTTTTTTAAAGATTTTTTTTTTATGTTTTATAAAAAAAATTTTATTATTAAGTTTATAAAATTTTGGGCATATTTCGGTGAGTTATGTGGTCATTCGGTGAATTATAAGTAATTATTGAGTAATTCGGTGAATTATAGCCTACAATCTAAAATAAATTTCCATGCAAAAAATGTAACACTTTTTGCATGGAAGTACAGAAGTTTGGAAAGAATTAGAATACCCGGCGTTCGCGTCCCTTGGCGATTCCTGATGATGTCAGTGCATGCGCCCGTCGATGGGGGTCGTAGCGGGAAATTCAAATATTTTGTATTGGACTCAATACAAAGTCCTGTATCCAATCCAATACAAAATAATACAAAATATATTTATGTGGTTTTGTCTATAGGTGTGTGACGTTGGACTGTTGGACACTAGGGAGGTGTTTTAGAAAAATATATTACTATACAGTATACCGAATTATCGCATTTTCAGTATTTTTCATTTATTTATGTATTCTTGTTTAAGCTGATTTTTGTGTCTTTTATTTAATTTTATTAAAAGTATTTTTTTTTTTACATGATTGTGTGTTTCAAACATTTTTTATATTCATGATATCTACTAGACCCTTGTTCGGACATATTTCTGTAAGTTACAGGTCTACAATTTAAAAAACAAATTTCATGAAAAACAGTGTACCACTTTTGGTACAGAAATCTAGACATCAGTGTAACGCCCAAGTGGTTAAGAAAGTCAGATTTAGCAATGTTTTTAAACTGTTCTGTACTCTAAAATTAAAGGGCATTTTGGTACATAGTTTTTGATTAAGGTACGCTATGCATGCCTTCTCATAGTTTGCTTATTTCGAATTGCTAAATTATTATATGACAGCTTTTTTTTAGGTCTTGTTGTATTTTGATTATTTAGGATTATAACATACTCTATAGTGTTTCATTCAATGAAACATTCTATGGTGGAGAATCGATTACAAGCACTTACTGACATTATAACATATGGACCCAGAAGATTTTTTTAGATTATAAACTCTTTTGGGCAGAGTCCCTTATTAAATGTGTAATATGATGGTGTTATACAAATACCATTTACCGTAATATGAGTAATTCTCCACCAGGGAGTGTTTCAGTCATATTCACTGCTTTATCATTTCCCTACATAATATTGAAATAAACAGATGGGATACAATTTCAGACCTCCTTCTAGAAAACCCAGCTGCCTGGCTGTCATATTGATCTTCCTCCATTTTTTTCCTCTCAGTTCATACCATTTAGTTAGAATTTGTTATCTGCCTGACAGTTTTGATTTGTTTGCTTTAGTCTTTTCTTTTCACCTCATATATCCTCCATGGTCCTGTATTGTTTTAGCTAGTATCACTCTCAGAAGAAGGAACAATGCCTATTTGATGTAGTTAGTTCACTTTTCCTATAGTTTAGTTATCCTTAAAAAGATTTCCAGTTAATGAAATATTCATTACCTTTTCTGCTATCAGGTGTCATGAATACCTTGTTTAACCAAACTGTGAATCTGCGTTTTCAAAAAGCGGGGGCAAGGTGTTGGGTTCTTTTACACATCTGTGGAATGAAAGAAACACAAAAAGTTCATGAATAAGTGAAATAACTAATGCAAAAGGTGAAACACATTCATCCACATTTGCATACATTTGTTTCTAGAGTTCACCTGTCACCCATAGGCTCCACTTTAACTGCAACAGCACAGATAAAATGCAGCACAATCTAAGGGAAGGAGAGAGGTCAGGATTATCGGGCCATCTCTGACAAGTGAGTGACAGAAAAGACAACCTGTTAGGTGGTAGGAAGAAATGAATGCTCCCTTTTCAGGTTTTGTACTGCCAAAGACAGAATGTAGAGATAAGGGCAGTAGTAAAGATCAATATTAAGAATTTAACGGTGCTGATGACATGTGAAAAGCCGAAACACTGCCCAAATGATTAGGAACTAAGAGGAGGCAGTATTACATTATAGAAGGAGGCAGTGATACAACTTAGGAGGAGGCAGTACTACAATATAAAAGGAGACAGTGATACAATTTAGGAGAAGGGAGTACTACAAAATTCGAGGAAGCAGTACTAAAATGTAAGAGGAGGCAGTACTACAATCTAAGAGTAGGCAGTACTACAATCTAAGAGTAGGCAGTACTACAATGTAAAAGGAGGCAGTACTACAACTTAAGAGGAGTCAGTGCTACAATGTAAAAGGAGGCAGTACTACAACATAAGAGGAGGCAGTACTACAACATAAGAGGAGGCAGTACTACAACATAAGAGGAGGCAACATAAGAGGAGGCGGTACTACAACATAAGAGGAGGCAGTACTACAACATAAGAGGAGGCAGTACTACAACATAAGAGGAGGCAGTACTACAACGTAAGAGGAGGCAGTACTACAACGTAAGAGGAGGCAGTACTACAACGTAAGAGGAGTCAGTGCTACAATGTAAAAGGAGGCAGTACTACAACATAAGAGGAGGCAGTACTACAACGTAAGAGGAGGCAGTACTACAACGTAAGAGGAGGCAGTACTACAATAAAAAAAGAAGAAAGTACTACAACTTTCAGGCAGTGCTACAATATAGAAGGAGACAGTGATACAAGGTAAGGGGAGGTAGTTCTACAAAATTAGAGGAAGCAGTACTACAACATAGGAGGAGGCAGTACTACAATATAAAAGGAAGCATTACTACAATGTAAGAAGAGGCAGTACTACAACTTAGGAGGAGGCAGTGGTACAATATAAAAGGAGGCAGTACTACAACGTAAGAGGAGGCAGCACTTGAATTAAAGAGGAGACAGTACTACAACATAAGAGGAGGCAGCACTTGAATGAAAGAGGAGGCAGCACTTGAATTAAAGAGGAGGCAGCACTTGAATTAAAGAGGAGGCAGCACTTGAATTAAAGAGGAGGCAGCACTTGAATTAAAGAGGAGGCAGTACTTGAATGAAAGAGGAGGCAGTACTACAATATAAAAGGAGGCAGTACTACAACGTAAGAGGAGGCAGTACTACAACGTAAGAGGAGGCAGTACTACAACCTAGGAGGAGGCAGTGCTACAATATAAAAAGAGGCAGTACTACAATGTAAGAGGAGGCAGTACTACAATATAAAAGGAGGCAGTACTACAATGTAAGAGGAGGCAGTACTTGAATTAAAGAGGAGGCAGTACTACAACGTAGGAGAAGGTTGTGCTACAAGGTAACAAAAGCATGGGAGAAGACTATGGCAGTATTACAGATCAGTTCCAGGAATCCAATGGTGACAAGCATCAAAACAGGGAAGCCAATGGAGTGCAAGGAAAAATGGAATGGTTCAATCATCCACCAGTATTCATCCTTTTTATATAATATAAATAATCCTAGTCATATCTGATCAAAATTGGTAGTTACACCATTTTTATGTGACGGGTGACGGGTGTGTCACTATATATTGTAACTCAGACCAGCTTTTTCACCATTCAAGTTATTTCCATGTGATATTATTTACTACGTCGTACTACAGCATAAGAGGAGATAATACTACAACATAAGGGGAAGCAGTACCACAACATAGGAGGAGGCAGTACTACAACATAAGAGGAGATAATACTACAACATAAGAGGAGGCACTACTACAACGTAAGAGAAGGCTGTGCTACAAGTTAACAAAAGCATTGGAGAAGACGATGGCAGTATTACAGATCAGTTCCAGGAAACTAATCCAGGAAACTAATGGTGACAAGCATCAAAACAGGGAAGCCAATGGAGTGCAAGGAAAAATGGAATGGTTTGATCATCCACCAGTATTCATCGCTTGTGACGACAAAACTGTGCAATAAGCGGACAGCTGGAAAACAAGTGTGTTGCAAAGTTAAATCAAAATAGTAAAACATACATCAATTTAGTTTAAAGGATATACATTTTTTTGTGGCAATTTTAATCCCATCTACCTGTGGTCGATCGAAACCACCATTTTATGTCTTGAAATTGCTTTGGAATAGAATGTTTGATTGCCTTATCAAATTTACACATGTATGGCCAGCCGAAGGCTCAGGAGCGGCTGTTCATTAATTGGAGTCTATTATAGACAAAGAGACAGAACAGTCTGTCAGTACTGTGTAATCTATTCTCAGATTACATAATCTCTGTTTGAATTGTGTTTGGTTCTTTCTGCAGGGAAGGTCAGTGAAATGCAATGTGCATTATTACATAAATTACATTCTTGTGTCCTTCTGGGACCGACGCTGAAAAGAAATCAAACAATAAAGAAGTTTATTCTGAATAGACAATTATTAGGTATACTATTTGGAACGTCTATCGTTTTATAAATGTAATTTCTATTCTTTTTCTGGTATAGGAATCCTTACTTAGTGGTCTGAGTTATGGTGTCTCATTCCTTTAAACATGTACAGTCCATATCCACAATGTTACTTAGCTTCAGCAGATATATCACCTACCTGGAAAAAAAGTTTAAGAGGCATCAAAACAAGAGATTATTTTCATAACCGTTTTACAGCTGCCCTATAAAAACTGGACTTTGATTATCTGCTGGTGTTTGGGGGATGTTTCATTGCAGGTCCAAAAATATTCAGGTAATACTGTTGTGCAGCAGCAAGAATTATTACCAGGTTAATGGGTATTCTGGGGTCACTTAGAGTGCACAGAAATAATATCCCGTAATCACCAATAAATGGATTTTTTAAACAATTTTTTGTAGTTCATGTGCCTGAATTGGGCTGGGTTTAAGTTCCTTGAAGCCTATAGTACAATCTGTACAGCATGGATTAGTTATCTAAATCAGCTGGGAGGAAGAAGCTGTACACAGAACCAGATGTGCTGCAGGTTAAGAAACATCCCAAGCACAGGAGAGAGCAGATACCGCACTCAGTGTAACAAAGAATAAAAAAGAAAGAAATGGTAATTGTAATAGACAACTGCACGTCATTCATTTATGGTTTGCATGTTTGCCAAAAATGCATATTCATACATGAGTCTTAAATCCCAAATTTATTTAATATTATTTAATATTTAATAAGTCAAATAAATTTTAGTGTGCACAAAACGCAATAAAATGCCTTGAATGTTGGTAAAATTAAAATAATAAAGTTGTACCAAATATTTCTATGCTAACAGTAAACTCTAAAATTGTAATCAAACATTCAGCTGTCATGGAAGCCAGGGTTTAGGGAAATTACAACTGTCAGTGACTTTGGGTATACAATGCTTATAGTGAAAGGTACAGCAGTACTAAAGTTACAAAGTTACAAAGAATTTGCTTTGTGACAGGGAATGTCCCTTCTGCAATAAAACTTACTCGACTGATTGCACCCTTCATTGATCACAATTGCTGATGCATAGGTCAGCTTTGGTAGCCAGGATACCCAACACATCTCAGCTTCTTCCCCTGCAGCAGCCAGGACTAAATAAACTCCTGTGCACCTATGCAACGGTTATGTCATTCTGGCTCTCCCAATCAAGATGGCCGAATACAGAAGCAAGGAAGATAAGAAGGAAGAAGATGGTAGAGGCCACAACAGAATGGAGGCAACATTTAGTTCTGGTTAAAAAGATAACTTGTCATCAAGGCAATATGAAGGCTACTGTCTTTAACCTCAAAATACAATCTGCTGAATGCTATGTACACTGGATGGTGAAAAGTTTATTGGCACTTTACGGTCATGCCTATATCAGCCCATTCAGTCAATTTGTGCCCATTTAGCCAAAACAGCCTTTTTTGAGGTCAGGAACTGATGCTGAACGAGAAGACATGGATTTCATTTGGCATTTCAACTCAAGAGTTGAGGGTCAAGGTACTGTTGGGATAACTTGACTTTCAGGTCATTTGAGATGCTTCTCATCAAAATGTTCAAACCATGCTTTATGTAGCTGATTTTGTACACAGGGACCCAATCAAGCTGGAACATAAAAAGACATTACTCAAGCTGTTACCACAAAAGGCACAATTTTATACAATGTCCTTATGTGCTGTAGTATTAACTGTACCCTTCAATAACGACACATGAACATTTGAATGACACCTCATTTGGAGGACGGTCCACATACTTTTGGTCATATAAGTGTGACGGTCAACTAGGATGCAACCAAGAGCCACTATGACGTGTTGTAGGTAAGTAATGAAGAAGAACTATAAAGAGAGTGCCAACATAACTACTATTCAACAATCAAATCCAGAAGACATGCAGTGGTAGGCTGTATTTTTCTAATTGTAGACCCTTATACAAACGTTGGGATCAAGCTGTGCAGTAACCAGTCATTCTTGCAGTTTGTTTTTAGAGGAAAATGCAGGTAGAGTTCTGTTTGGAATCGAGTCCAGCCCCCCAGAGTCACAATGCTCTTTCTGTAAACAGACTTTGTTACTTCCTATGAAGAAGGGATTCCTAAATATCTGTTCTTTGTCATTGTAACCCCTCCATGAGTCTTCCCCTAGAAAACGTTCACCTCTGCTTCACCTCTATGTGCCCTCACACCAGTTGGCGATAAATCTAAATGTTTCCCCTCCTTGTTTCTCATGCAGCCTGATGTGATCTGACAGTCTTCAGAGCAGAAAATCTGCAGTGTTTAATGAATGTGAAATGACCGACAGCCTCTCTGTAATTACAGAATATCAAAGGGATTTTCATGGATTATATATTATAAGGTAAGGAGATGAGTGATCGGAGCTTAAACACACCACGAAGAGATCGTCAAGGCAGATTTCAGAGAATTTATCTCCAGCTGACAATGGAAAAGTCTGATCTGTTTTGTTCAGAACACCTGGCTGCAGTTCAGGTAACGCAAACTTCTGGCATCTACTTTATACATAAAACATTATTGGAAGTTATTCTCATAAAATTGGCATAAATTGTTATTCCAAACTATATCCCATTACATTGAATCATACCTTAAAGTCCAAATGAACATTCAGTTTAAATCAGATAAAAACACAACAGGAACATAAAAAATATGTCTACATTCTATAGCATCTTTTCTTTAAAGATCAGCTACAGTCCGGGTAGAAAAGCCTGTCCTCTGCCAGACTTTTGCTTTGTGTTGGGAAGCAATGTTCTGTTCTATAATCCTATTGCTGAGTCAAAGTTCTCCAATCAGTGGGGGGACAAGCTTTGCTACTTGTAGAATTATAGGTCTGATTTTTTGAGGGATATGTTTGACTGCAAAACAATCATTTCCCCACAATGAGCAAGGGTTCTACTTTACAAGGGACTGGCATTTCTACATTAGAAGAAAAAACAATCTGTTAGAATTTGTAAAGAATTTGTTTTAATACACCTGAAATGTGTTTACCTTATTTAAAATGAAGGTTTAGTTTACCTTTAAGATTCCCTTGTCATCGCTGATTATTACAAAATCATTTCCCAGTAGGCTTAAGCCACACCAAGACAGGCCCAAAGACCGATATTTAACATCCCATGTCCCAGGAGGTGGCTTCCTCTGGGCATTCCTGAGATTGGGCATCGGAGGGGCATTCCTCAAATGTGAATAAACAAGTTCAAAATATCATTCATGTGCAGAGTGAGACTGGCAATCGTTAATTGAGATTTGAAAGACAAGTCATTCCAACCTCCCTGCACAGTGCGAGGTTGGGTGATCATCTAAAACCTTAAAGAAAAAAAGAATGAAGATGGCAGGATGGGGCATAACAGTGAAGAAGACTGAAACTAATGCAGTGTGGGACTTGCTGGATGCAGTGTATTCATTGATCAAGGGCTTTCAACAAAAGGTTTTTTTTATGCAAGTTCCACTTTAAAACTGAAGATGTTTTCCACATTTTTCCTAGATATATTTTTATTCTTCCAAAATGTATTTTTTTAAGTATAAAATTCACCAGGGTTTCTAAAGGCCTTATGGTGTACCTGATTTTTACAAACACCAAAACAGAACCCAACAGATGACCGAAGGCCAAGTCTGAAATCAACATGGATACCCTGAAAACTACAGACTTGTTATCTCCAAAACCTCTCCAGTCACACCACACGGATTAGGAACAATTACTGTTAACCATGGAGGTAGCCAATGGCAACAATACAAGAATCACTGACACATGATCCCAAAGAAGAAGCAAAGCCACACATAACTGACCCAATTGCCCCAAAACTAAAGCATGCTGCCTACAACTAGCACTTTGTAACATGCAAGAGTGGATTGACAGATAGGTTCACCTGACACTAGCAAACATTCACCTTATGCAGTCCCCACCCAGCCATCTGATAAAGTAAGTGTCTTCTCTCTCCTGCAATTGTTTTAAATTGACATCTCAGCAACTTAACCCTGCAGAGCTGTGATCCCTGATAATAAATATCTGGAAATGTTACAATTACACATCATAAAAATATATAGGGTGCTGGCTCCACTTTAAATGCTTTATTTTGCTCTCTCCATGAATTTCTACCAAAGCAGCCTTCCTCCTTTTTCTGCTCCAGAATTACTTTTCATTGGAAGCTGTCTGACTTCCAGACTTGTTCCACATTCATCTGCTCATGTATCTGATGAACAAATACACACCAAAAGACCTTACAACCTGACAGTAATAAGTCTGTGATTTACCAAAAAAGTAAGTGGTGCAGGCCTGCAATTTATTCTGATGCAAAGTAAAATAAAAATTGCTGGGTAATTTTCCTCTTGGGCGTAGCACAAAATAAAGACATATCAGAAGACCAAAAAAAAAAAAAGTAAGGTAACAGGCGGAAAGGCAGAGATATCCTCGTATTATCTGGTGAAATGACACGGTGTGCAGACAGAGCAGCAAGGAATAAAGTGTTAGCGCCTCCAATGTACTGTGTTTAGCTGATACAAATTATAGAACAGAAGCTGGAGCAGGACTGTAATGGGAGGTCACTCAGCAAGGGACAGACAGCGAGCATTGTCAAACAAAGCCAGCCGTGCAGCCAAATGACTGGCTATTACAGGCCTATATTGTGGATAAAAGAGCTAAAATTCACTGGGATGTAACAAAGAATGAAAAAAAGGGTAAGAACAGGTATTTTGGTTAAAATACACAGGATTTTAGCAAATCTAATGTCATTTAGTTACATCTACTTTAAGGGCCTATTCGCTGGTGGGATTGTAAACTTGCTTTGCTTGGTAAAACACAACATAGCACCTCTTTTTGTATGACAAAGTAAACTAAAGCCATTGGGCAAATTACCTTGTTCATGTGTTAGACAATGTTGCTGGAGTGAACAAATATATTAAAAAAGTAGTATCCAAATATAAACCCTAAAACGGATTCAATTGTGATAGAAGATGTATCATCCAGGTTCCCATACTTGCCCTGTATGTACTGCAGTCCATAAGATCATCACAGCTGAGGCAATTATCATTCTGTGGAACTTTGAATGAACACAGCTGGGTCCTTGTTGGAAATCATGTGAATGGGAATGGACCAGACCTAATGGCTGGGAAAATCATACCTGTTAAAGAACCAGAAGAAATACAATGCTGCACAGTGTTGTACCAATTCTCACATTAAGACAACCGATTAAAATGAACATTTTTACTAGTGGTAATAATAATACCTTATATATGCATTCCTTTTTTTCATACAAATCTTTTCATATATACTCAGCATGATGGAAAAGGAAAAGTGACAGACTTCAGGATGCACTGCCAGGATTTACACAACTGTGTATATAAATCCAGATTATTCACCCTGTCCACAGTGGTGGAGATAGTCATTAGAAATCCACAATTTTCTGGTTGTAGGGGGAAATCTTCCAGCTTGGACTTCTGTTCTAGTGACAGTTGTCTAACAAAGAATTTCCATTCATTCTGTAAAGATTTCTGTTTTGTTTCTGGGACAGGAAATGATGGAAAAAAAGTGCAAACTTTGTGCAGGGTCCTCCCCTCCTCCTATCATTGTCTGTCATTGGCAACCTCTATTTATTGTACAGCGCTGCGTAACATGTTGGTGTAATATAAATACAGATTATTAATAAAATCCCAGGCACTGCCAGAAATATTTGTGTAACAATAGCCATAGCTGGGGTGGCTTTTAAGGCAAATAAGCATGAAAATCTGTGTGCGTATAAAGATAACCTATATCCATCACTGTATTATTATAAATAACAACAGTTACTGATAACACTCACTCTATACCCCTAAACATAACTAAAATACTGTCATGGGGGATGTGAAACAATAAAATTTGACACTAGAAATACTTGGAATCCTCATTCTAAAACTTTTGTTTTTGCAGAATACTTTTTTTTTATGATGATGGCCATTTAAGGAGTTAGAAAAATAGTTCTTGGATATATTGTAAATATCCGACTAGATAATGTAATGTCCTACTGGTCTGTCTGCCATTCTCCAGTCTCCATTGGTGCCACATCTACTCAATGTGGTTTGCCTAAAAATAAATGTGGAGTCACATAAGTTCTACCTTCAAACCTTGCCTATCCATTGTGGTGCATTACAACATATATGTTACATAAGGGCAAGATCATTTATTTTGGGTTGCCAGTGTACTACAACTGAAAACTGGACCTGTAGCATTGTTTGGCCACATTTGTTGTGTGATGCAGTTTGGGTTCCTTGGCACCTATTCCTATTACTACTACAAGTGGAAAGGGACCTTAAATGGGGTATTAAAGACTAAAAGACTGTGTTTGAAAATGGAACTCCTGTGAAATATTTATTTCTGCCAGCCCCTCCCCTTATGGTGAAGCCATTTTCCTTTGCACACAAAATCAAGTCTTACATAGCAGTAATAACCATTTTTTTCTTTTGCTTGATACATGCTTTTACTTATTGATCTTTGCCATTTGGTGGAACTTATTGGATATGAGTCAACCTGACTATATAACTATGTAAAGGGCTGTAAGGCGGGTGGCTGTTGCAGTTTAGTCACTGACAACATGACAGCTTTATTTGCACTTTATTTTACAGAAGGGAAATTTATAAAGCCAGCATGAGGTTGAGCAAGCCTTTTTCCCAGGACAGCTGAAGCGCTAAGGCTTCACTTTACAGAATGGTGAACTGTAGGCACCTCCTCCCGCAGCACAGGGCTGTATGTTGTCCTTTCATGTTCTCTCACAAGCTGATGTGCTTACAGCATGGGCCTGGTGCATGCTGAGAGACAAGAAGAGCAAACGGAGCTCAGATTATACTGTGCTCCGAACATTACAGCTTTCAGGAATATTCCATAAAATGCTCCAAAAGAATAACAAATGATTTGCAATGGGCAGCAACCTCAGGTATTTTTTCCTTTACAGTGATACAGGTACTAGAGAGGTATTGCCTGTACCTGGATCACATCTGTGATATAATATGATATATATATGATCATTGTGTGGCCTGCACTGTGGCCCTTTTTTGTCCCATGGATGCACAATTACATTTCTATTGTCTCTATGATATTGAATCCTATCATTTGAGTTAACACTGTATCTCTGCAAGCATGTTCAGCTTTATATGTATAGCACCGATGCTATATCTGCAGGCATGATTAGACTTTGTCAATAAGCTACTTATTGCGTCTTTACGTACATTCTTCTGGTAATCTAAAAAAACTTCTAAGCACATCTTGGTATTAATGTTCTTTTTTGACATTTTATAATTTATATCTGTGAAGCCAGATCATATAAATCATAGCTGAACTGCTCAGAGACAATGTCATACATCTTCCATAACTTCCACTGTAATGATTTACATTCCTAAATATTGGATTGAAAGTATTGATGAAAGTATAAGTAAATATAAATCAGACACCAAATTTAACTGTATTACAATGTAATACATAGCACAGATTGTGCCTGGTCTATTCACCCACACTTTCATTCTGAGAAATAATATTCCAATTTACAGACTGTAACGTCATATCCAATGGAATTACCCAGGGTAATGGGCGAGTCTGGTAGGCCGTATAGAACATTCCATCACACCTACGTACACACAATTCTGATCTCTTGATTGAGTGGGGATACATTAGAGCACCCTTTCAGATTTGTAGGTATAAAAATACAGCTGGAGCTTTATCTGAACAACTACGGAGTAGAAAGGCTAGATTCATAATGGCCAGTGACTCCACAGGCATCAGACTGGATTTATGTCTCAAGTCATCAGAACTTTGACTTTGTACCAAAGACCAGGCAGACTCAAACATAATTTTTACTTTCAATCCCTTTCATTTATTGTTGTTTATGTCTGTTTTATAATAATTTTTCTGTAAATATTGTTTGCAACATTTTCTTAATTAAATATTATTTAAAAATCACTAAGATGAATCTCTGAATGCATGAATGAAAAAAAATCTGCTATCTCAGTTACATTTCTGTTTGGACATGGTCAGGATTGCAGCAGAAGTTGCTGAGATCAGTTTGAGGCTACATTTTTTGATCAAGTATTAACTGCTCAATTGATGGCTACCTTTAGCTTGGTGATTGTTGTTCAGATTCCATTTGGAATGGAACTAAGCATTAAAAAAAGTAGTAGCAAATAAACTTCCCTGCCTACTTGCATTATTAAAGTACATTCACCCATCTTCCCTCCAGCACTACCGGCCCTTTGGTCATCTTTATTGGCCATTGATGGAACTCTTGCACATAGGGGGAGTTCATTCCCAGCAGCCTGGGATATGCATAGCATGTGCAGCTCAATGCACATTACAGAAAATACTGGGAATAGTCTGATAAGTATATTTTATTGCAGAAGCCAACAGAAATCTTTGCTAAAGTTGCGTTGGCTTTATCTGCACACCAAATGGCAATTTAGTGATTTAGTTTGTCTGTAGGATGTGAGATTAAAAGTTCAGGTCTAATACTTGTGTATTAGCATGTGAATCAACTTTTCAATTGACAGTTGTTACCTAGGAGACTGCAAACCAATAACCGCTACATAGAAGAACTCTCTTCCCCTTGTTCTGTTGGTAGTTGACATCATTCAGATTCAACAAAGCAGTTTACTTGGAACTGAATTATTTAAAGGCTAAGTACCAGTCATATATATATATATATATATATATATATATATATATATATATATACAATAATAAAATGCAGGCCTGGAATTATGAATGCATTATTAAATGTATTTTTAATGCAAGCAGTGATTGCACCTGACCTAGTATCTTAAAATGTGACAAGAAGAAGCTGAATAGTTCATGTGCTGACAAGATGTATGCTGATAGGAGGTGAGACTCCGAGGTGACAGATAGCAAAGCTCATTAATATTTTTAAATGCAAGGAGTGTATGTATTGTAATTTGATTGTAATTAGCTGTTTATAGTTCCTGTACAGCAGAGTTCAGGCTAGAGAAGTTACACAAGGAGCCAATTGTTAGGTTATATAGTGCTAACAATTTGGATAAAAAGAGATACTGGAGTTACAGATCCGTTTATAAGTCTGCTCCTTCTTTTTTACTGGCTGTTGGAGGAACAAGGCATGTTTTGCCTGGGAGATAGGTGCAAGGCCAGCATGACTGAGTAGGAAGGTGTAGCAAGCAGAATAGAGTTTAATATGGGAAAAGGAATCCAAGAGAGTTCAGGGTCATGATTGGTGGAGGGGTGGAACAGGGTTAAGGATTAGGGCATATATGTGGAAGGTGAACAGGAAGTGGGGGGAGTTAGAAGTTGAGCAAACAGGTGCACATTTCCTACCTCCCCCCCCCCTCATTCTTATTTTGGTTGTGAAGAAATTGCTGGCTGTTTGGAGTCTTCAAGTGCCTTTTGTTGTTAATTTTATGATTTGGTAAGGGAACCCAAGGGATCTGCAACAATATGGTGCAGATCCCAAGTTAGTAGTGGATTCGTCAATACCTTTGGGGACCTGCGATCAGAGTGGTTGGTGATGAAGATTAACCTCCCAACCGTTAAGCCCGACCTTCGTACGGGCTAAAAAAAGTTGCTCTTTTCGTTAAGCCCGAGATTTTCCGTACATTAAAATCCCCACTTACCCAGGTAAGTGGGGATTTTAATGTAGGGAAAATCTCGGTCCCCCTGTGCTCATCCAGCGTCGGGTTCGTGTTCCAGCGTCGTCCTCCGTCGATCGTCGTCCGTCGGTCTCCCTCTCCAGCGTCGGGTGCCTTCTCGTATACCAGCGGGACCAGGTAACGCTGGACGCTGGCGGAACACAAGATGCCGGCTGGCTTCTTACCTGGTCCTGCTGATCATCCAGCATCGTTCTCGTTCCAGCGCCGGGTGATCTCTGAAACAAGAAGCCGGCCGGCGGATGAAAAAAACAGCCGGCCGGCTTCTTGTGCGTGCGTGCGCGATGACTTCGGCGCGTGTGCGGGAAATTCAAATTGAAACTCATTCATTCATTCATTTAGTATTGGATTGAATACAGGAGTTTGTATTCAATTCAATACAAAATGAATGAATGAGTTTCAATTAAAAATAAATACAAAGTATGTATTTTGTATTGGATTGGATACAGGAATTTGTATTCAATCCAATACATAATGAGAGTTTGAATTTTGTTCTCATTTTGTATTGGATTGAATACAAAGTCCTGTATCCAATCCAATACAAAATAATAGAAAATATATTTATGTTGTTTTGTCTATAGGTATGTGACGGACACTAGGGAGGTGTTTTAGAAAAATACATTACTATACAGTATACCGAATTATCGCATTTTCAGTATTGGATTGAATACAAAGTCCTGTATCCAATCCAATACAAAATAATAGAAAATATATTTATGTGGTTTTGTCTATAGATATGTGACGGACACTAGGGAGGTGTTTTAGAAAAATATATTACTATACATTATATCGAATTATCGCATTTTCAGTATTTTTCATTTATTTATGTATTCTTGTTTAAGCAGAATTTTGTGTTTTTCCTTTAATTTTATTAAAAGTAATTTTTTTTTTTTTACATGATTGTGTGTTTCAAACATTTTTTATATTCATTATATCTACTAGACCCCTATTCGGACATATTTCTGTAAGTTACAGGTCTACAATTTAAAAAAAAAAAATTCATGAAAATCTGTAGCACTTTTGGTACAGAAATCTAGACCTCATTGTAACGCCCAGGTGGTTAAGTTGCAATGTTATTGTTATGTTTATGTGGGTATTATTATTATTTATGATGTTAATGTTTGTTGGTGTAATAATAATGATTTTTTTTGTAATACCAAGCATTTTGAACCATAAAAGGTGTTGATTTTAACACATAAAATATAATTCAAGATGCTGTGCTTTGCCCTCAAATCCCTCTACATAACCTGATTGAACCCCCCACCCCCAGCCGCTCTCTCCGCTCCTCCAATGACCTACTAATGATTTCCTCTCTCATAACCTCGTCACATGCACAACTTCAAGA
The DNA here is from genome assembly GCF_032062135.1 of Pyxicephalus adspersus. NCBI lineage: Eukaryota > Metazoa > Chordata > Amphibia > Anura > Pyxicephalidae > Pyxicephalus > Pyxicephalus adspersus. The sequence continues at coordinate 4,189,197 of NC_092863.1, read as the reverse complement.
CTTTTCTGGGGCTGCCTCGACTTTCTGGAATAGTCTTGCTCCTAACTTCTGCACATTTAAAAGAATCTTAAACCCATCTTTTCATACTCGCCAACCTGTCTTCTAAGTGTCTGCTAACAAGTTCTGCAGCAAACAATAATGAGTCACTTAACAAAAGCACTCATTGAAACCTCCCATGAAACAGACTCTAATAAAAAAAAAGAATGTTATCCAGCACATCAATACTTCATCTGATCAATCAATGTTACTCAGAAAACTCTGTACCTTTTCTTCTCTGGAGGACTCTGAGGTCAGGTTGAAACAGCCATAGCGGTGATCGATAAATGAAATATTTTTTATGAATCAGCGACCGGTTTGTCGGCAATGTTTTTAATGCGTCTGATGGGACCTCAGGGAATTCGTTTTTCGGTAAAACAATTATTGAAAAAAATCAATGTATAGTTTTTGTGGAGTCAACCAAAGACGTCTATCAACATTTTATTCCGCTCGGCTTTTATGCCAAGAAAACTCAAGTGAATAAGACAATTTCATTGATTCCTTTTGATGCATTTTTTAACGTGGTTTGTTTTATTTCCACTGTTATTTTTTGGTAAAGATTACATCGAGCCTGCTGAACAAAAATATAGATTTTTAGTTGTGTGTTTCTCACTGGCTGGGCCATTCTTTGAGAATGTGAGAAGAAGCCAATCAGTTAATATGCAGACATAACACATAATGATAGCAGAAGAGAATATATTGACAGGTAAGTGAGCTCATCCCTGTGCTGCTTCTCCTCTTGGAACAGATGGGAACAGATGTGTGGAACAGGTCCTTGTTCCTTACTAGAAAAGTGTAATTTCGAAGAGGGGCCCAAAAGAAACTTCCACCAATAGTTCAAAGAATGTGATCCGGTACTCTGTGGCTGATCCAAATCTCATGCCTAATCCTGAATGTTACAGCAATTTCTTTCATCTATATTAAAGCGGAACTAAACCCAGATGATACCTGTCCTCGTTTTGTGCAGGCACCATCATCTTCTTTTTTCTTCCCTTTAACTATCTGAGCATTGGCTCTCTTGATTGGCCAGGCCTGGTAATATACCTTGGTTCATTTAGTCCTAACAGCTGCAAAGAAAGCCGGGATTGACGGTTATCTCTGCGCATGTGCAGTTCAGGGAAATTTGGCAGCTGGGCAGCGATCAGGTGAGTATGAATAATTACTACAGAAGGGACATCACCTGTCCCTTACTGCAAAATACGCCTGCATGATCACCTATTTTCATTAATGAGACTTGTTCCACTTTATTACTGTTTTGTTGAAAAAAACTGCCACTTTTATACCTCATTACAAAATGAGTCAAATGTAATACATTATTTCACAAATACCAATCATACATAAAAAAAAGCACTCAATTAAATAAACAACCTTAAATACAACCCCAAAAATGTATACCCCATAGAGTAATTCTTTATATTTCCAAGCAAATTTACAATTGATTAGGGCAGTGTTTCCCAACCTGGGTTTCTCCAAAGGTTGCTTAAGCAATGAGCAATTTGTGGCTCTCAGGTCAGTTGAAGTGACACCAATTTTGGCTAACTGTATGGGAGACATTGTTCCCGATGGACAGCAATGTAAGAGGCATTTTTTACACTGGCCACACATGTACTGTGAGCTTTGGATAAAGTAATTATAAGAGGGTTTCCTTTAGGACCTTAAAGTTATTTCAAAAGTTCCACCATGTTAGAAAGGTGAGGAGGCACTGGCCTAAAGTGTTTCTCTGATTATTTCTAAGCAGAGCACATCTAAATAAGGATACAGCCAAGAACTGACACAACCTTCTGAATCTATTTGGAAATTCTGTAAGTCACTGAACACTACCCCATGGGTAAGTGAAATGTCCTAGCCTTTCCCTAGCAACATCTTAAACATGATGCTGAATGTGCTGATATTTGACTGTAAGTAGGAATAACTATGTAATTTGTTGCTATTGTACAACTTCCATTACTTAAATAAAAGAAGGAATCTTGACTTCTTGCCCATAATTAAAGCATGAGATCAATACAACACAATCTACTGGCCTTGAAGCCTTGTCAGGTCCTCTACTGAAGCTCTCGGTCCCTAAGTCTCTGCACTGAGCGAAGAAATAAGCTTTAATGGAAACTGGCAGAAACCTGAACTGCTGAACACATTAAAACCTCTGTGAGCTCTTTGTAGAAAACCTGAATAGACTTCACTGCAGCTGTCTTGTGCAACATTATTGAGTTATGACTGTGAGCAGAGGTACAGCCAGTCGAGATGCATATACTTTCTATATAAAATCATGCATTGTGAAGGAAAAACATATATTATACAGGGAAGTAATTGAAAAGCACTTAAGGCTTAGCTTCCAGTGTAAAAAGGAAAAAAGCTTGTGGTTTTTAAGTCTATGTATAATGCGACAGTTTAGACTGTAAGAATATTTGGTTGCCAATGAGGAATTGGAAATGATTATCATTATAGAAAATGGCAATTCTGTCACATTAATTTCTCAGGTTATTGTAGCCTAATTAGTATAAACGTGGTAAATATTTGTTAAAACTCATTTTATGTCTTACCTAGAAATTTTCTTTCTTTATATTTCTCATATGTTAGCTGTACCTTTAGATGTAATCATTTTGACATACGTCTCTTTAGATGCATGTTATTGTTGGTGCTAAAAAAATTGAAATGCAACAATGAGTGAAAATAGGCTTGAAAAGTAGTTGATCCCATTAAAATAGCAAACATTGAAACATTTACTCCAACCCTACGACTGTTAACCTGAACCTAACCTCCTCAAAGAAAATGATAACCTGAACCTAACCCTGAAACATATCCCAGCTGTAGCTCACACACCTAATCATACATACAACAGCTATGTTGAACATGAATATCTGTCATTTTCAGCATTTACAGGGAGCAAAAATAGACATGTAAAGTATTTTTTTCATAAACAAAAAACAACCATACAAACTCTAAACCAACCCCTGAATTGTTAACCTGAACCTAACCCCTAATGGTAGTTCTAAATCTGAAACGTTCTTATTAGCTGTAGTTTGTAGCTCATTCCAGACCAGTCTGTAGGTTTTTGATTGACCAAGGTGATTTGTTCAGGGAAGGGGGTCATATATTTTTAGTTGCACCACTGCAACGCAGAGGTAACCACAATTGTATGGTTTTTTGAGCTTTACACATTTGTTATGGCTTGCATACATTGTAAATAGTGGCGACTTAAATAAATGGCCATAAGAGCAGATTGGTGCACCAGCTTGGTATTCAGAATTCAGTCAGTGACTAATGACAGCCAGGGCATTAGCAACATTTGAAGGAAGCCAGCAAGGGGTAATGTGTGTATTACCCACATGTCAGGTTACCTTTAAAAATGTGAAAGGCCTCTTTCACTGTAAAGAAAGTTCATGAATCTAACTTTATCTTTCTCATTTTTGTTTGGTGTCTAACGCAAATAGATTACTGAGATTCCAGGTACAATAAATCACCAGCTTCTGGATCACTTTTGCTTTTTTTTTCTCAAGCTGAAAGATTAATGAAATCTCTTCCCTTGCTTGCTCCGTGTTTTTGTATCTACCATGAAATCTTGTAGGGCCCTGATTCTTGTTGAATGATTAATTGCACGCCTTGCTATGAATTGGACGATTTTCCTGTTTTAATCTCCGACAGTGGTCCAGATTCATCTTCTCTGGACAGGCGGCGATACATCTACTTATACCTGGCTGTAATGCGTGCAGTATCTTGTAATGCATCGATTTTACCAACTTTACAGATTATTATTCGAGAAAATTTGTACTCTTATCCCGAACAAGATCATATTGTATTGTTGTTGTTTTCTATGTTTACCCATGTACTAAAAAAAGGTCTTTCAGTTCAGTAAGACAGGAGAATTTCCCATTTAAAATGAGCCTGTCATGTGAAATATACTAAATTTAGGGCTTTGTTTAGGCCCCTCACCATCCTCTACTCTATAGTCCTAAGAACTAAAACTATTTGTACTTTGTAAGTTTTTGTTCTTACATGTGTTAACTATGATAAGTGTTTAAAGCCAAACTCAACATTTTGTGTTGTCTTAGTTCCCCCTACCTAAAGTCATTTGCAACTTTTATTATCAAAAACGTTTATTTATTAAACATACATCTAGGGGGTCATGTGATTAGGTCCTTCTCTCCTTCACAATGATAGAAGGCTATATTTCTATACTTCTGGACAAAGGTAAAGATGTCATGTAAGTATTTTGAATTTAGGATGACATGATGACACACTCTCGTAGATGACAAAGGATTCACAAAGCACTATGGGTGTGCTGTGGGTAAAGCGTGCTTTTGGGGCCGAATAAAAGGTCTTACTGAGCCATCTGACAAGGATGTATCAATGTTCCAACGAATGGGCACAAAAATAAGCGTAAGCGTTCTTTATCACATGCTAAATAAGAGACCGCAAGATCCTGGAATTTTTGAGTACATTCCCTTTCTGTTGTTATTTTGTTTTCTAGAGGGCATTTGGGATGCAATTTATATGCCCTTTTACAGACAGATATTTGATAATCAAATGCATTCTTGCATTTTTTAGAACTAGGTATACAGTTCACAGTACCTCATGCAAAGTGTATTAGTGGCACCTATGCAATGTAACTATATAGACTTGCTCTCCTTTTACATTTTTGGATAAATGTAAGAGAAATTGACTTGAGAAAGCACTCCGTATTCCTGCTGTGTCTCTGCATAGGGATTCTTCCCAGCAGACTGTGGGAAACCTTGGCTAAATTCTAACGCTTTTATTTCCCTTTAATATTTCCTCTCACCAATTCATTTATGTCTTCATGTTAGGAAAGTCCACTTAAACTCCTAGACATTCTAATTTATCATGGCCTATTGATGTGTACTGATGAGCAAGTAGCATATACTATTTCTTGTAGGCTTTTTTTGTTGTTTGACCCGTCTAGACAAAGACTGAAAGAAATAAAAATGGTCACAGTGACCTCAGCTGACTGCATCCAATTTTTTCTCCATGTAAACTCTCCTTAGTGTTAAAAAACAATTTGATAGCAGATTGTAGGTGCCATATTTCTCCTCTGACCTTTAAATCAAATCTATCGCTTGGCTTGGCTATACACCTCCAAGCCAATCCTGACAACTTAATAACGCAAGTTTCTTCCATAAATCCCGCGCTTCCGACATCTTACTGCAAAAAAGGCACAAGGAACCTCTGGCCGCCGGTAGCTTCTCTGACTTTGGCAGTGTGAGGGTGTTCAGGTATAATCAAACTTCTCCAGTGATATATTAGACCGGCTGACCCATCTCAGTTTCTCGTGTCACCTGAGGTCCTTAGACTGAATTTTTTATTTCACAGCAAAGCAGCGAGGCTCAATTATTTCACACTGAGGTTAATTCTCTGTCAGATTAAAAAGTATAGAGTCTAGACAAGTACACAGACCCCCCTCTTATTCCTTTGCTGCCTCTGAATCGTATTACTGGAGGAAAGCGAAAAAGAAGAATATTAGTTTGATAATGAATGAGATAGAGTGGCTAAGACTCTTGCTGAATTAAAGATCAGCTCTTAGGAATGAGTACAAACATTCAGTAAAAAGGTAATGCTATCCAGTAACACAACTGTGCAATAATCATGGTGTTTGTACGATCTGGGTTACATGTATTGCTTGTTAACATGAGTGTTCTTGTCAAATGCAGCCATTTTAAAGAGCTGCTTAAATCCTTGGATTGCAATATACTTTGCCTGCAGTTCCAGTAAAATCTAGGTCCAAAAAAACACAACACAAAGCGGGTTAGACACTACACTTTTATCTTTACTACTTCAGTCTATAGGTGTTTGTTGACCTAGATTGATATGCATTTCAAATGCAGGAAATAAGTTCCTAATCTACTAAACCTATATGTAGGAGCCCGTTTACGAAGAACCAAGGTTGTAATGTATTAGTTAATAATTTTGATCTAACTTTAAAATAGACTAAAAGTTATTAAAAAATATTTATGTAGTGCCACCATTTTCCATTGTGTACTTTTATGGCCTGGTCCGACATTGATGCTTAACCAGACACCTGTCTTATAATCTAATGCCATACTCTTTGCTTATAGTCAAAACCCCCGAAATCCTTGGGAGAAAATTGCTCAAAGTCTCAGTACTATATTGTGCCTTACACTAAGATAAATGGTGGCTACCTTCTGAGGGAACAAGTAGTGATAGAGGATTGGAAAGCCTATGGGGTAGGATGTTGGAGCCAAAAGCTTGGCTAGGACATCAATGAACGCAAGTCAAACAAACAGCCATGAATCAGACTAGTAAATACACCCTTAGCAGCTAGAAAACTACAGTTAGGTGGCCTGGCGGACTGAGTTGCAGGCTGACCTTGTTGCTTTTATTATTATTATTATTGTTGCTTGAAGGCATGACTGGTATTATTATTATTATACACTATTTATATAGCGGCATCATATTACGCAGCGCTGTACAAAGTCCATAGTCATGTCACTAACTGTCCCACAAAGGAGCTCACAATCTGGTACTTAGTAAGTTTGTACAGACAGCTATGCAATTACAATACATACTATGAATACATAGCCTGGGGTCAATATATATTATTTTGTTGAGTGCAGCATGTTAAGTAAACATAACAATACTACACAATTTATATATACAGGGAGACAATGTCATTGTCTGCTTTTTCTGCAGAAGGACAGGGCCACCATTGTCATTATCGTCAGGCGTTAATAAGGTTATTTCCTAAGAGGAAAGCATGGTCACAATCTATTTTCTTTCAGTAATCTGACCATACATTATGACTTTGTAGTAACAAGGCGAGAGCCAGTTCAGACACTAGGATCTAAATTGGTGTGATAAATCTGAGCTGGTATCTAGGAAGCAGATGTTGACATTTGATGTCTGCACAAAGCTGGGGATTAAATAAAATAAAGACATTGTCAGGGGTAGTACTGTGATCTCCATGACTTTCCATGACAGGCTATACCTGATTCTATCTTCACATTTAGTGCAATCCCTAATGATTGTGAATGTTCTTTGCACAGATGTATATTTAAGATGCCTTACCTATTACAGCGTTCAAACTCTTGGTGCAGGAACAGTTTATAGGCATTTACTTCTGATGGAATTAGGATGGAGGGTGGACGGGGTTCAATGTTGTTGATCATGAAAACATGGTGCTAAGATAATGATAATACTACAAAATCATTGTGGGTTTACTAATACAAAAATTGAGCATTTAATCCTTTAGTATAGTGTTTTTTAGTGCATGTCACTAAAGGTTTGATGGAATACTGAGTCCTTTGTGGCTCTCTGAATGCATCTAACTATTACTACTTTGAATTACAGCCCAGCCTTCTGTCTGGCTCTTCATTACAGCACAGAAAAGCCGTCATTTTCTGGACTAGTCATCCTGCTATTGAGATGTTGCTTTTATATGTCACTGTATGTAGACAGGACTCTGCTGCTTCTGATTTTTTTTACTGAATCCAGGCACTTCAGCAGCATAATTTTCCTTTTCAGAGCCATCTATTCGGGGTTTATGATGGAAAGGTCAATGTTAATTCTAGCAGGCTTAAATATCACCAGGCATTGTGTTAGAGTCATTGGCAAACAGTGCTCTGTAATTTGGCTTGTATGTGCAATCCACGTGCTCTATAGCAGAAGCATTTAAAGCATGTCAAAGAACGGACGTCGCAGTTTGGCACTGGTGACTTGTAGGGTATCTAGATCCCTGCCATACTATAAATGGTAACTAGGCTTGATTTGGAGCTCCTGTAACAAAAGAATTTCTGTGTGTTAAGGACCTTGCATATCATTGTGTAAACCATAGTCTCCTTCATAAATGAAGTGTTAAGGTGCGTACACACTTCCAATTTTTATCGTTCCAATCGAACGACGAACGATCGATTGGGCAAAAAATCGTTGGTAAAAAAGTAACCAACGACGCCGACGAACGAGGAAAGTCGCTGGAAACGAACGACCGGACTGACGGATCGGATTGGACGACGATCGTTGAGCATCGTTCGTGTGTACGGTCGTTCGTTGATCGTCCATGGTCAGAGCATGCGTGATGAACGAACGTCCGTTCACTTTCCTGTCGTGCACATAGTTCCTCTGTCGCTCAAACGATCGTATCTATTGTGTGTACAATATCTATGAACGATCGTGTCGTTAACTCTATGTGCAGGATCGGTGCTATACGATCGTTCGTATATATCGTGCATGAACGTTCGTCGTTCGTTTTTCAACAATAATAATTGGAAGTGTGTATGTAGCTTAAGTCCCAGGATGGGGGCAGGTGGGGCATTTCACACTGGCAGTACACCTATTAAAGGATAATGCGGGTGCCCTATGGAGAGCTCAAATAGGACAGAAACCTCCCATGGAGCAGAGGGGAAAAAGTTTGCTTGATGTTAATTTTCAGTATGATTACACACCAGAAATGCAGGGCCACACAAAAGAAAAATGTCCCGCTGGATCTGCTCTTCCATAAAAATAAACGAGACGCTAGTAGGCAATAGACACAAGCAGAATGTTTTCTTTACGAAGGCTGTATGGTGACAGACAGAGCTATTTAATACAGTGAAAACTGCAGGAATGTATTTTAGCAGGCAAGTTGGATCAGGAAGGTGGGGAATGAAGAGTTGTCCTTTAAATTATTCATTGTAATCATTTAATAAAACCTTATTTTTTATATATTTGTTGCAATGAAGCGTTTCTGAAACTGTTAAGCACCCTAGGATATCTTGGCATGTTAGCAGAGTTTTATACCTGAATAGACCTAACAGTGTTGCAAGAAAAAAAAAAAAGCAGCATTTTCCCTTTATGTGTGTCGGAGTCTTTCTTTGAAAATATATCTCCAGAGAAGGAACTGCAATTGGTAAGGAGGGGGGGAGGGTCCAATTTGACTTTTAATAGGAAAGCAGTAGATTAATTCCAAAATTGGGAAAAAAAGAATAGTTGCAGATTTAATATGAAAGCACTGCTGCAATCACATAAAATGACCATGTAGAAGATTTGGATCTTTTTTTTTAAATTGAACTTTGCTTTAAAAGACGTTTTTCCTGGTGTCCACTTTATAATGAGGAGTCTCATGCAGTATTCTCATTATTTGTCTTTCCTTGACCTCTACAAGCTGCAGTGTTGTTCAGTGTGTAAAGGTTGCACATGCCATTTGTAATTGCAGCTATAAGATGATATACGGGGCAATGCTTTCTATAGTAGTGATAAGCAGTCAAGTTGTTGAGTGCCAGCTGTCTCTCCCTGCTGTAAATGATCGCTGTGGAGGACAAAGATTTATAGCAAGTATGCCAGTGCATGAATATGACAGAGTTACACTAATATTGCTGCGTCCTCCTGAGGAAAAGCAGACCTGATGTAATTCTGTGCAGATCATTCATTTCCAAGGCGCCATAAGAAGATGTCAAATTAGGATTCTGAGATGTGTCTGTGCGACGCAGACATCTGCCGCAGACAGAGGGTGGACCGCTTCTTATCATTCTCATACTTGTTTATGGTGTTTATGGCTTCGGCTTATGGACCAGGCCTTGTAAAGGTGATTCTACATTCTAAAGAGTTTATGGGTATTACAGGACAAAATTTCCCCATTGGAGACTGGAGACGCAAAACATTTGGTGCCCCGTTTCTGGGACCATCCCTTTCATATCCAGAATTATTTTCATTTACTGGCTCGGCTTAGAATATTATGATAATGAGGTAGCTTGTCTTATTGATGATTAAAATAAATGAGCTGTCAATAATTTCCCGGGGAAAGCTGCCTCCAAGCACCCTGTGTATGTAAGGTTCTTAATTTTCCAGGTCATGGTGCAGAATTGCTCCAAGTAGTTGTCCTCATTTACTGGACTTGCTAATCATCCATGTAGCAACATAAAGAACTTACTCCAGTGTCTAACAAACATCTGACAACCATATATATTGTTGTCTGACTTTGACTGATGTAAGTGGAAGTAACAGACCTAAAGGCAATAAAAAAGTAATAATAAAGAGGTAACACTGGGTAATAATTGCCCATTGGAACAACGGTTTAATGGGATAGTATCAGAGATCCTTTTTTTGCAGAAGTACTTTCTTGGAGGTGAATGGAACTTCTAGGTATTATAGAATCCATTGTAAACTAGGAAGGGTGGTAATGGAGGGGGAATTTCTGGTATTTAGGGGGGGAATTTGTGGTGCTTTAGTACAGCAATACAGGGGCATACTACAAACAAAAGGACAGTTTCGACAACTTTTGACCCCCCTCAAATTTCTGGGGTATTCATGGGGAACCAGTTGAAATTTGTCACAATTGACAATGGTTGTTTGTTTTTCTGTATGTCAAAATAAAACCAAATGAAAGAAAACACAATTTTAAAGCCCCTCCACACTTTGTGAGTTAATACCAAAGGATCTACACATGCTATTGCCTTCAAAATTATTGGTGGAGTTATAGGGATATCATGTCCGAAGTGAAAAACAACTTGAAAAAAGCATGTCTTATTTTTATAATATAGTATAGCTGGTAAAAGGTATTTTTTATAAAACTTGGGACGTAATTCCACAACATCCTTCATCCAAGAATTTTGTGTCTGTGCAGTTTTTTGGGTTTTTTTTTACGGCTGATGGGTACACATCCTGAAATATTTCTGATCTTGGGCCACCCATGTAAAAATGGCCACTCTGATTACCGTGAAATAGACATGTTCAGCCAATCAGTGTGTTTGATGGCTTCCGAATGATCCTTCATTGTCTTGCTGTTTAAAATTCACAACCCTGTTTCTGTGCCGCTTCTGGCTATAATGATCTGTGTTTGAGATTGTTTATTTAATCACTGTTTTTGATGTAAAATTCACTGTCGCTGGAGTCATATTTTATTAATCTCGGCCTTTTCTGCATGAAAACTAACAAGGCTTCACAGGCCCAACAGATTAAAAAATAATAGCCCAGCTTCTTATTGTTACACAGCGTACGTCAAACTGTTCGCCGGTTTGACGCCTCTGAACGTGGTACAAGAGTACAGGTGGCAGAGGGGTTGTTACGGAATCTTTCCGCATTGACGATGCGCCTAAGCCGTCTGTCTCACAATCTGCATTGTGGAAACGCATCCAACTTATTTTGTCATGTTTGAAGAGCCGCTTCAAAGAGACACGGCATCCGGGAGCGCAGCTCATGATGCAATCTGAAGCCAATCAACGGCTCAGGATGAGCGGCAATCTAAGTGCTTCTGAAAATATAAATGCTAAGGGATCATTTTAACTTACTTTCAAAACACCTTTCAAGTAACCTACTTCTGCTAATAACAGCACCAATCTTGGAGAGGATTTGGAAGAGTTGTGAGGTTTTTATAATAATGAGGTCCTGTATAAATAATATGTAACAAGTTTTGGGTCTTACACAGAAGACATAACACAAAACTGATATTTTGGTCTTTAGTCAATGCTTGAGAGACTTCCAAGCTGTAGTTTAATCTGCTAATATTTTACAGCTCCCTAGTTTCTCCTCCCCCTTCACTATTATGCTCTGATTTTATTTTCTGATGTCTTTAGGACTTTGTGGTTCTGTGGATAGAGGCTGCCAAGGTGCTATACATACAGTAGCGTCTTAAAAGCATAAAGCTGTGTTAAAACCTAACACAGGAAAGGTAAGGCTGGGATATGAAAGGACTGGAAGATTTGGGACATCATCCAGCCAGGGCTCTATATGAACCACTGTAGCTTCCAATACCCAATGGGCCCGATAATAAATCTTTTCAAGACTGGAAAAGATAGTGATTCAGCAGAGTGATTCAGCAAACCACTGCTGCAGACATTAAAATAAATGTTGTTCTCTTTTGGATTTTTTGCTTCTTTAGCCACTGACAAGAGATCACAACCTAACCTCCTTTACATTGTGGCAACAATATGGTACAGAGAAGGTAAATCTACAAATGTATCATGGAAAGTCACATTCATTGAGATGCTAGAGAAGAGGCAACACATTGGAAGAATGTTCACATTTTTAGGATTGACTTAGTTGCTGGTCTAAGTTTTTGTTTTCTAAAAATGGGATGTGGTTAACTGTACCGAGCTTACGTTTTGCAACCATTTAAAATACACAATGCACTCGTTAGAACTCTCCTTCAATGCATCACTTTGCACCAATCTGACAATATTACTTTTAAGGTCCATATTCTTCAGAGGCCGCCAGACTAAGATGCCTTGCAGTGATCGGCATCTTAATTTTTCTCTTAAACGCTTGATTTGTGTTTCACTCAAAAAAAAAGAACAAAAAAATCAGGATATTTATTTTCTTAATTGTCTTTGAAATTACCATCAGGGATTCTTCCTGTCACTGACGGATTCACATTTGTTCTTTGTCTGAGCAGAAAACAAAGGGTTGGAGAAGTGAGTTATTACCATATTGTGTTGAAGCTGGAGAATGCGGAGCTTCGCTGTGGGGGTAACAGACTCTATTGAAGCTGTATGAGCTCAGGAACTTGAAATCTAATGAGCTGAACTCCATTTACAGTGCGTAGCATGCCTAGCAACTATACACAAAGCCATTTTTTACATTGCTAGGGCGGTCTTTTTTTCTCTCCACTTCTATATATGTCTTTGTCTGTTCACTAGGATGACGTATGGCGGTCAATGCCGATGGAGGAAAGCTTTAGAAAAGCCAGCGTGGTGCAGTTGAGATGGTATCTTTTTATTGCACTGAGACTTTATTAGTTAAAATCATTTAGGCCAATTTGATATTATTCTATGTTTCAGTTTGATGATTCTGTAAACAGGGACACTTTAGCAGGAAACTTTTTTGAAACTGGTGTTATATAGTGATGGCAATTACCACAAAGTGTGTATGCCATTAGCCTGTGCCAATCTATATCTTCAGGGTTGCAATTAAGCTCCAAATCATTACTTAAGCATGCTCCCCTCCATTGCGTTTGCAATGTAGTGCGCTCTTAAAGCTGCACTCCGGTTAACACTATTGCTAAAAATTGTCTTTTCAATGCTTCATTTTTTTTTAAATTTTTCAGCAGATCAAATCAACTGAAGCCTGTAAAAAGTTATGCAAAAGGTATGCAAAGTGCTTTAGGCCCAGATTTCTGATAATAAAGGCTTGGCTTGTCATTACGGGATGTGACAGATAGCTTAGGAGTCACAGGCTGTACTGGGACTTGTTGTGATATCAGTAATGGAAGGAAATCATGTTAAAATGCTTTGTTTGCTTCGAGTAAATTTAAGGAAGAAAGACTTGATCCCCGGTCCCAGGTTCATGGTACTGCGTGAAGACTAAAATTAAAATGTATGATACAAAGTTCATTACAGAGTTGCTTGCTCGATTTCCACGATTCGGGGTGCCACAAAGAACAGTTTTCCAGATCAATTACCTAAATTATCAGTTTTTTTACTCCTTTTGTATGCTAGATTAGACATTTTTTCCGCTGTTTTTTTTTAAAGTACTTTTTATTCACAAAACAGTAACTGTAATTTTCTGGAAAATCTAAAAAAGTTACACTTGCCATCGCTAGCTCTTAAAACCTTTTCCTAAAACAAAATCTATGCATCCAGTTCCTTTTTTCATGCTTGTTTCCTTTTATTTCCACTTGGTGATCCTGCCAATGCCATTCTTTTATGTGTGTAGGAAAAGGGTTGTCCATCTAGAGCAGTAAGTGTATTAACACTGCAAAACACATTCCCCTTCTGAAAAGACGTCATTCATGTCATGTCTTATGGTAATCTTATCTTAACTGGTTCCAGTTTTGGTAAAACAAAAATGAATTTGCAACTACCAGGGGTACAAAAGCTATGCAAAGTAATAACAAAAACCTTTTTTTTTTGGTTTGGGAAACTTTCAACATAAAAGCTTTCCTTTGAAACTTTTGTTTAAAACTACAGAAACATAGCCAGCCCCGGCACACAATTTTAAAGTTCGCTTTACAGGTGCTTCCTCGCTTTCCTGCAGTGCCCTTTTGCCAGAGGGGAGGGTTGATGGTGTTTCTCTGTTTAGTGCACATTTGTTTTCTTTCAGCCACAAGCTGAAATGAATTCTGAGATCTAGATAAGCCAAATCCATTTATTTTATAATATTCAAGGCAATATTTCCTATTCCACTGAGCAGCTAGAATAGCGGCAGGGGGAAACTTGCAGTTATCTGAGTAGACGTGCAGTCTCAGTCCTTTAAAATTTAGTGTTAAAACAATCTGCCTTGTTGGCTTTCTTCTTTTTTTAATTGTTTTCTTTCCTATATTTTCCTCTTTGTCATGTTTGTGTCTTTTGCTTTGAGACTTAAATTGCAGCAAAGGAATATCTAGCTGCACAAGAAGCATGCAGTAATTAGCATTCTCCTCTTCATTCTTTGGGTTAGGTCAGATGGAGTCACATAATGGAAAACGTCATATTGTTCACGTTGCTTTTAAAATAATAGATGGAAAGATTTGTATTATAGATGTTGTGACGGAAATGAAGCCATGAGAATATGAAAGATTATACAAATCAAGAACCACTTTTATTAGGAAAATTTTCTGAATTGTTGCTGCATGACTCTACGAAATGTACGAAGGAGCCCTGCAGGTAAAGTGTAAAAAAGTTTTAAGAGGAACGGTTACAGTCAGTATTAGAATAAAAATGTGACCGAAAGTACCATACCCCTTTATGATCAAATCTTTTAGAGACTCAAAAGAGCACCGGTCAGGTCTTAAGTTACGTCAGAGCTGTGGAGATCACAAGTGTGCACTGCTGATTCAATATTTACCAGGGCAGGCCCAGGGTCCAAATTGTGGTGGGCCCACATTGACTTATGTGGGGACATACTTGTTGTAGGTCAGTGGGCTAGGTCCTGGATGGAGACTCCTTCAAGGCATCTCATGACCACTTTAAAACCACTGGTGTTTACATGGCTCTGAAAACTTTTGAACTCACTTTAAATAAAAAGACCACCTAATATTTCCTGGAAAACAAGGGCATTTATCACCGCTTCTCGCATATATGCTAAAAGACCTTTTAGTGGCCCTGATTTTAAAAGAGGTGGCTAGAAGCTTCCTCAAGTACAGGGAAAACCATAAAATACCCCCAATTATGCAATAAGGGCAAAAGCTCAGGTCCCAGTCAGTCTCTGAGGCCAAGGTATTGTGTTCACATTGAACCTGTATCAGCTCGGAGAAGCAGAGAAAAATTTAATTGTGAACGACTTTCTAACACTGCCATCTGGGGAGAGATCAACATGACATTTATAGCTGTCAAGGTCACAGAGAAAGCTGAGTTTTTATTACATCCTTGTTCACTGCAAATAAGTATATTTTAATTTAGTTCTGGCTCTTTGTAAGCGATATTTATTGGCATTTCTGCGTGGTTCTGAGAGTAGCGAAAAAGGATGTGGACAATATCCGTTCGGGTGAGAAAATGTATTCATAAAAACAAATGATATATTTAAAGTGTATCTAAAGCCTAAATTTTTGTTTGTAGTTTCAGGTTTATAGTGCTAATCGAAGTACGTACTGTATATAGGGGTTGCTAGATAACATGCTGTTTATATTCAATAATCCAAGGAACTTGTTCAATAGATAAAGCTGGCTAGCTTTGGACATGCTGCATACATATAATGTAGGACTCCAAATGGGAAATCGAACTGTGCAAGAAAAGTAATATACAAGGTCCCTTCTATACAACAATACTGCTCCTTAAATAAATCATTAAACTCATACAAATCCTAAAAGCATCCTATTAAAGCGGTACTAAAGTTCCATTTTTAACAATCCTCGATCCGGCAGGTCATTATTTTACAGAAAGGGACTGTCAGCAATGTCCTCGCCTCCTCCTGTGTCACTGTCTGTATCTGTCTGTCATTTGCAACCCCTATTTATTGTACAGCGCAGTGTAATATGTTGGCGCTATATAAATACTGCTTAATAATAATATTAATCCCCTCTACCTGCATGGCCACTCCGGGCAACTATCAAAAGAGCTGAGCTGCACATCCTGGTTTCCATTGTGCTTTCCTGGCCAATGGGGCCCAAGAGCATAACCAGTAAGAGAAGGAAGAAAATGGCGGTGCCCTGCAATGGAATAGAGACAGGTGAGTGTCTAGTCACAACATTTTTAGGCCCTGATGAACAGAGGAGTGTCTAACATCCCGAAACATGTTGCATGTCTTTAACACTTTAACATGGATGGAATATAATTTTCTTTGCCTAACAGGGTTCCTTCCTCAAGCTGACTCAGTAACAATGTCCCTATATTGTTTTAAGAAAGGGAGCATGTATATTTTTGTGCTATGATTGAAGTCTTTGTAGCTCTGAAAGTTTGCTTAGTCTCAAAAACAAACCAAATGCAGCATGCTCTTTGAGAAAATGCATTGCTTCTGCATTTTTTTTATCCCATAAAGAGAAGAGGCGAAATGTAACCGAATAGGTCATGTTGCGTTTACAAAAGCACATTATGATCAAAAATAAAATCAGGCATCAACATATGGAATCACTGTTCTATATGCACCAATTAAAAAACTAGAATTTAAATCCTCCAGAAATGCTTTACCATATAAAAGTACAGGTACTTAGGTGTACAGTGTACCTAAGCCCTGAACAATACCCCAGCTTAAAATGAGTGGGAATACTAGTTTGGGAACACGCCATTCAATTATTATTACTGTGTTTTAAATGACTGGATTTACAATAATAATTAAAAATATAAATTGATTGAACTTATGCCATCAAGTCAAATCAGCACGCACAACCTGAAAATGGATTGTAGGTATAAATCCATTAGATAATCTTACAGGACTTAAAGCAAAGAGGAAACAGACACAAAATAATAGAGGGCTGTGATACTTTTAAACTCCTGCAAAAATACCAAGGATAAAGGATCAGGAATATGAAGAGGCATTGATTGGCTGCCACCACCTAAGTAGTCTAACAATTTCTTTGCTCTTCACAGTTCTGGAAAATTATTTGCAACATTAGGGCAGATGTAGCTGAATTGAAGCAAAATCCCAGCTAAAATGTTGTATAATGAAAGCCCGTTAAAATATTTTAAAGTTGCAATGCTTCCCTTTAATCCAGAGTTGTACCCAGCAGTGCCTCCCTTTCAACACAAGATGTTCCTAATCTTACAATTTATATCACAGCCAGTGCAATCCTGGACTCACACTTTGAGGTGGCAATTACAGACGATTAAATACAAATATTTACATTGAAGCTATTTTAAGATTTTTGGTATTCTGTATATGACCTTTATTGATTGATTAAGAGAGAATTGGAGTATATATGTTCTTGGATAGAGATTCTCACATCACATACTGTGATGATTCCCATGGCTGCATTCATTAACCTCCTAGTCGTTAAGCCCGACCTTCGTACGGGCAAAAAAAAATGGCTAGGATGGTTAACCCCGAGTTTTTCCCATCCTCACTTACCTGGTCCCGCTGTGCTCATCCAGCGTCGTGTTCGTGTTCCAGCGTCGTCCAACGCCGGCCGGCTTCTTACCTGGTCCCGCTGATCGTCCACGTCCTTCTTCTTCCAGCGCCGGATGATCTCTGAAACGAGAAGCCGTCCAGCGGAGAAAAAAAAAAACGGACGGCTCCTCCCAGCGTGCGTGATGACGTCGGCGCGTGTGCGGGAAATTCAAATTGAAACTCATTCAAACATTTTGTATTGGATTGAATACAAACTCCAGTATCCAATCCAATACAAAAAAATAAAATAAAAGTAAATAACTTGGAAATTCAAATTTATATTTTGTATTTGATTGGATACAAACTTGCGTATCCAATCCAATACAAAATAATATAAAATTAATACAAAGTACATAACTGGTAAATTCAAACGCTCATTTTGTATTGGATTGAATACAAACTCCAGTATCCAATCCAATACAAAAAAAAAAAAAAATATAAAAGTAAATACATTTTTTATATTCATATTATCTACTAGAACCCCTGTTCGGACATATTTCTGTAAGTTACAGGTCTACAATTTAAAAAAAAATTTTCTGAAAAACAGTGGATCACTTTTGGTACAGAAATCTAGACCTCAGTGTAACGCTCAGGTGGTTAATGAGCACAGCCACGGGACTCACACTGACAGGAGGAGTACCGCGGCTGCATTCATTCATGAGCACAGACGCGGGACTCCTCCTGTCAGTGTGGTATCCCGGGGCACTAGCGGTAAAGGAGGACAAGGCTCCCCATTTATCACCTCATTTACCCTGTAGTGCCCAGGGATCGCACACAGACAGGAGGATTCCCACAGCTGTGCTCATGAATGAATGCAGCCATTATTAATCATCCTGTAATTTCCTTGAACTTCCGATAGGCCTGCGAAATCGGTTTGCCGAAACTTCGCGGACCGATCTGAAGTTCAACGAAATTTTCTTGAGACTAGCAAAGGCCTTCTTGCTCATCCCTGGACAGGAGCAGAGTATGTTCTTCCTTTAGGAAGGGTCACCTTGAAAGATGTGATATTCTGGGGGTGAGTGTAAACAGAAACAAAAATGGAATGTTTGCAGCAGGGTATTTTTTGGCTTATGGGGAATGATGGTGTAATCAGAAAAGCAGAGAAAAGGTCAGAAGGAGTATTTTCTACCTTATGGGGGAGGATATGATATCTCAGATGTATGTATATTGTAGATATGCTGGTGGTGGGGTGTAATCAGAGAGGGTAGAGAGAAGGTCCGAAGTTGAATGTTCTACTTTTTGGAGGGTCATGTTGAAGGTGTCCTGGAGTTGGGTGTATTTAGATAGATAGGTTAGGAACAGAATTTATTCTACCTTTATGAAGGATTATTTTGTAGGATGTAATATTCTGATAGGTTTACCTTATGAAGGGTCATATTGGAGGATGTAATAGTCTGGTGGTTTTACCTTATGGGGAGGTCATGTTGGAAGATGTATTATTCTGGTGATTCTATTTTATAGGAAGTCATGTTGGAAGATGTAATATTCTGGTGGTTCTACCTTATAGGAGGTCGTATTGGAGGATGTAATATTCGGGTGGTTTTACCTTATGGGGAGGTCATGTTGGAGGATGTAATATTCTGGTGGTTCTATTTTATAGGAAGTCATGTAATATTGGAAGATGGAAGTCAAGATGGTGGGTTTACCTTTTGAAGGGTCATATTGGAGGATGTAATATTCTGGTGGTTTTACCTTATGGGGGGGTCATGTTGGAAGATGTATTATTCTGGTGGTTCTATTTTATAGGAAGTCATGTAATATTGGAAGATGGAAGTCAATATTGTATTATTGGAAGTCATGGAAGATGTAATATTCTGGTGGTTTTACCTTATAGGAGGTCATATTGGAGGATGTAATATTCTGGTGGTTTTACCTTATGGGGAGGTCATGTTGGAAGATGTATTATTCTGTTGGTTTTACCTTATGGGGAGATCATGTTGGAAGATGTAATATTCTGGTGGTTTTACCTTATGGGGAGGTCATGTTGGAAGATGTAATATTCTGTTGGTTTTACCTTATGGGGAGATCATGTTGGAAGATGTATTATTCTGTTGGTTTTACCTTATTGGGAGGTCATGTTGGAAGATGTATTATTCTGGTGGTTTTACCTTATTGGGAGGTCATGTTGGAAGATGTATTATTCTGGTGGTTCTACCTTATGGGGGAGGTAAAAAAAAAAAGTGAAATTGTGTGATACGTAGTGCGGTAGCAAGGTTACTGCCATCCATTCCAATCCAATGTCCATCTAAGACCACCCTGTCCATAGGTTGACAACGCTGCAGTGATCTCCAAGCAAAACTATCATTGTTGTCAGCCTTTTTAAGGAAGTGAAAAACGAATGCAGCTATAGGCTTAAAGAATTATAAATTGGTGTGTTTATTCTACACACAGACTACATCAAATATGCCATGTTTCAATGCTCATGGTTCCAGTTTACCAAGGAAAACTTTTTATGCGTCTCTTAACTTTCCACCTAGGGCTAACACGAGCCTGAGGAAGATATACCGATACGTTCAGACTTTTCCGTATCTCCGCTCTTCCTTTTAAAAAGAGCTAAATTTTCTGCTAACACAGCATGCTTGGTATGATTTGCTGCTTCAATTAAAGTCTCCTTGCAAAGCCTGTCGCACCTTCCTATATTTTCCATTAGAAAGCGGCCAGGCCCATGGACATTATATAGCAATCATTGTAAATAACCTATAATCCGGCGGTAATTAATGTCAAGCAGTGTTACACGCCGCAACAAACTCAATTCCCTACTAACTAAAAAAAGTGATATATATCTGTATTTAATGGGAGGCGATAAAAATCAGGGATGTCGCCAATGGCGATTTACGGCGTGCCCTGTCTCGGAATGGTCTGGTATTTCTGAATTCAAAAATTTGTTTTTGTAAAGTGTTGTAGGAAACTTCTGTTCAAGGGCTGGGCAGGATTATTCATAAATGTTTTCACAACCGATAGACTGGTATTTTAAAGTAGATTATGCTCCAATTACCACAAACTCATTTTAATTTATATTCAAAAGCAATTTTTGATGTTTTAAAATATGCAGCTTTGATGAAGGTAATCCCTAATTATCATGTGCGTTAAATAATCACAACTGTGTCCCCATTGGGTTCCCATGCTGTCACCTTGCTGTGTTCACCCTTAACTGAAAATTGAAAGTCATTGTGCAGGCATGGTCCCGCTCGTTTCCATACATCCGATGTGAGCAAACCTTTTGTGTGAATTTTATCAAATACACCAGTTTCTTGTGGGGATAATACCAGTCTGTTGTTATATGATCCTGTGCTAGCATTATGCCCTCTCTGCTTGGTGCCATACATTAACCTCGCTTTATCTCCATGAATAATGATACGTTTTATGAGTTTTGATATCACCTTACAAGCTGTCTCTAGGTATGTGACTGAAGCTACATGTTAATCTGATAGAAAAAGGATTGTTCCTCTAAAACATCTCATTAAATTCCAGGCAGATATAAAAATCCCAAATTAATACAGCCTTGCATTCATTTTTGCTTTATTAAATGTAAGCAATGTGACCCGGTATCAACTTTTTGCAGCCCCTGTATAATTGATCTTAAACTATGAGTAAGGAAAGCAGCACAGGGAACCAATACATTGTTCTGCAGTGTTTATATGTAACCAAGAGAGAAGCCTATTGGTTAGGCAAATGCTGGAGGTGATACCAGACCTGTAAAAGAGAAAAGTAAGTCACCGGCTAGACGGGACTATGTTGTGTGGCAGAGCTGTGTAACTATTTAACTGGATGGAAAGTGTTAGGAACCATTTGGCAGGAATGACTATTCCTAGATTTTTATGTAATTGGAAATGTAACTATTTGCCTGCAGTTCAGCTTTAATAAACAAAATATTGCTGGTTTTATTTTTAAACCTACACATTCTTTTGTCAAGTAATATTTCAGGGACTAGGGTAATGGAGATCCAAGTATAACACCAGCTTCAGGAATGCACAGGGAGTTAAAGGTGATTACTTCTTAAAGATAGAAAAGGAACTGTTAGGTATATTTTTATTTATAAATAATATAGCCAATAATATTGTCTTGCCAACTTATACAACTCCTCATGAGGTCATCTTAGAGCAGTGTCCTCAACCAGGGATTTTTCAGAGGTTGCTGGGGATTACTTGAACAATCAGAATTTGGTTCCTTTCAGGTCAGTATAAGTGACACCAATGATCTTTTTGGCTATCTGTAAGGGTGACATTCCTCCCACTGGCCAGCAATGTAAGAGGCATTTTTCCTACTGACCACCAATCTAATTAAATTTGAGCTGTGGATATAGTAATTTAGAAGGGGTTTCATGATAACCTGAAAGTTATTTTAAGGGTTCACCCATGTTAAAATGGTTAAGAAAGGTCATCCTATAGGACTTCAGCTCATCCTTTACCTGGCATTCCTATAAGGTAGATGCTGGATAATCTTTGGTCAGCATTGGCAGGCATTGACCATTTTTTGTGGAGTTTAAAACACAGCTCCACGATCTGCAGTCTCTAAAATAACTTACTCTATTACTCATGTAGCCTAAAGGAAGCTAAAAGCAAGGACTGGCTACACAGAAAATGAAAAGATTTCAAGACTGACAGATGCTGTCACAACCACACCCTTGTAAAGCTGGAGCTACCAGAATAATACACTGTTGGCACAAGAACATCTCCACATTAAACATAAATCAAAAGAGGCATCAGCAGAACTGAAATTGCAGAGAAATCAGAAAAGTTCTTTAAAAGCACGGGGCTGCGTGCCACAGACACAATCTTTACTTTGTGCCAAAATATATGTTATGTATCTTCGTGGTCCGCCGAGAACTGTGAGATACGTTTTCTAACAAGGCTGGCACACGTAATGCTGAAATCCCTGGACACATGGCAGTGTAACAGCTGAAAGGTTTCAGGAACCTGGACCCATATTAACTGTCATTAAGTTTGGAAAAGGTCAGATGTGTCAACGCATAATAAAACTCACAGTTGAAAAATAGTGCACTGACAATGAAAAGGTAATATAAAATAAAGTAAAATGTAACATTTTGAAAACTACAGCATTTATATCAAAATAATACCTGTGGATCCTGCTATAAAGATCCTAGCTAATATAGGGTGACAGCCCTCTATCCCTGTCTCCGTACTATGTTCCCCCATTGGCACTCACATAGGCTTCCATGTGGGCCATAGCACCATACAGATGATAGTAAAACTAAAGAAAAAAGGAGAAGAGGAGTGGAAAGAAAAGAGAAGAGGATGAGGGGAAGGAAAAGGAAGAAAGGAGGGGAGATGAGAGGGGATGGGAGGGGATGGAAGAGAAGAGGAGAGGAGAGGGTAAGGGGAAGGAAAGCAGAGGGGAGAGGAGAGAAGAGGGCAGGGGAGAGGAGAGGGGAGAAGAAATGAGAGAGAAGAGGGCACAGGAGAGAGAGAGGGGTGGATAAATAGAGAGGACAAGGGAATATAGAATAGGGCAGAGGTTCAGGGGTGTAGTTGTAAAAAAAGAAGAGGGGGCACGGTAATAGTTAAGGCTTTCCATGGCGCACAGAGAGCCTTTTCGGGGGTGCCGAATACCACTACCCCCTGGAGAGGATGGATTAGGGAAATGGAAAATAGAAAAATGAAAGAGAACTGAGAGAGACATGGTAAGGGACTTGTAAAAGGGTAAGAGGAAGTTAGCAAATTTAAAAAGAAAAGATCTAAAGAAGAAAATACAGAGAACAGAAAGATAGGGGAAAAAAAAGAAACAGAATGACAAAAAGGAAAAAATAGAAAGAAAAGGTAGAAAATTAAATATATAGAAGCAGAATGTTAGAGGACTAGAGGAGAGAAATTGTGAGCAAAAAGAAAAGTTGTAAAAGAAAAATAGGAATAGAGGAGAGCAGAGAAGATAGTTACAGTTTACCATTGAAATCAGAGCAGTTCTTTCAGTAAGGATACAAAAATAAAGCTAAAAGAAGAAGTTGAGGTAGGGTGAGAGAATGAGAAACCTGCCCTTATATAAGTGACCTTACTTGTATCTTTTACTGCTAGAAAGTGTAACTCTCTTCTAAGAGCAAAAGTCTTGCTGTAGTTTTATTTTAGCTCCATCCCTCCCCCCCCCCTCCCTTAATTTTTGAAGCATCTACTTTTGACAGATATTCAATTTTAAATGGATTGGAGGAGCAGATCGCGAACATCAGCAACCGTGTCTGAATTTTAAACAGACTTGCTTCTCACATAACAGAAAGCTACTGCACACATTTTAAAGAAGCGAACGTCGATCTTCATTTGATGCGTCCCTTTCTGTTTGTCCTGTGACAATCAAAGGAACCTAATTTTACATTGGTTCTCTGAATTTTCATTTGATAGGCATAGCAAGGAAGGATCAAGATAAAGTGAACCTGTTACAGTCCCAAACTAAGGGAATAATGAAAAAAAACCTGGAATAAATAAAAGCTATTTTACCGCTGCATGTCAAAATAGTCAGTTTGTCCAAAGAAAGGCAACTAGAGCTTCAACCTAGCTGTAAGCTTGTATGCAAATTCTCAATCTACTTTTAAATATTGGTCTTGGGCCTTGTTTCTTAGCCTTGAACCTCACTCTGCAGTTTGGTTGGTAAGGTCAGTAAAATATCTTTTTCACAAGTTAGAGTTTACAGTCTGATGAAGTGAAAAAACAATCAGAAAATATATACTGATTTTGCTAACTGGTCTCAAATTCTGGAATATTTTGTAGATGGAAATGCAATTTGATTTCAGAAAGGCACCATCTTTTAGCACATGTGTCGCCCAGTCTTCATTAGAAACCACTAAACTTTTTTACTACATGTTTTAGGACAAATGGGTTCTTTAGGTTCAGTATGCTTTGATGTTGCAGGTTTCTATGGGACCCATGGATAATTACAACAAACTGGGGGGAGTCATATTCATTGGTCTAAATTTTTATTACAATGGATTTCTAAATCCAATTTGTTGGCAGAACTATTTTGAGATTTTGTGATCAAGTTTGGAATCGTTCTCATTTAAGGGCTAAAAATAATTATGTTTTAAATTTAGAATCTGACCCAAGGTTCTTTAGTAGTTCAAAAAGAACTTATTGACAGTCCTTCCAGGGGTCCATTCTTAATAAGAGATCAGTTTTGTAGTTTATACTTTAAACACCAGGATTTCCTCTGGTTTATCAATTGAAGAGTTGTTTTATTATTACGACTATGTGTAGTTTCCGCATAGTCACTTTCTAGGAATGGTGACTTTGGAGGTCAAGTAGACGGTGAAAGTTTTAGAAAACAAAGGCTTACAGAATGTTTCCTAGCCCCCTTGAACTTTTGTTCATCATCAACAGCTTGCAGACAACAAACAAGAATTGATTTTCTTAAATGCATATATACATATTTACATATATTCCAAAAATATAAATAGGTATAAATGGAAAAGAAATACATAAACAGAATATATCAGAATATTCAGGTAGCCAAGCTAACTGAATAATATCACAAAACTCTCCTCTCCTACATTTTTCCCCGAAGGTCTAGAAGTGTTCCCATCATCCTTTGCATGCAGCCCTTTTACAAAAATCCTGCCATCCTAAAATCTATTGGAGTGATCAAGAAATAGGAAAGAAAAGCTGCTCACCCACAGACTGGCAGTTCACCAATGGGGCACCTGATGTTTCTCCACACCCTCATCCAGGTGCCCTGTAGCATCCTGCCTTTCCTAAGTCCCTGAATTTTCCCCACCACATGCAGACTTTTCCTCAAAGGGAAACCTGGCACCATAGTATCGATCTACTACAGTAACTAGAAAAGGGGTGTCAATATCATAATCCTGGTGAATCTGAAAGGCTCCATATACCCACTCCGCATAACTCATGAGATAGAGGAAAGTGATACCTAGGGCCTTCCCATTTATAGACCTCTATGGTAAAGGGATACTGAAGCAAAAAAATTGCATTCCATCCTCAGACAGACTCTGTATTGTAGGGGGCGGTTCTCCAAGACTCCCATAACAGAAATAATAACAGAAAAATAAAGCATAGAGAAGGGTTTTTGTGGAAAAAAATATAATTTGTATGAATGATTAATTCTCATAATACATCTCACATATTCATGCAATTTGGTATGACCGGAGACAGAGGTCCAGGTCATTACCGTGTTGGCCCTTCAGAGGCTCTAGACATTAAACTTCTAACCAGAAAATACAAATATTTGACAATCGTGTCACATACGTAGGTCGATTACCCGACGTTTCGCTCAATTTAGGCTTCCTCAGGGGTACTATACGTATAACAAGGTTGCACGTATTTGGTTGACAATATCTAAATGTGTACATTTCGGTTGTGTGTTTCTATTGATTATCCCCAGGGTTGGCAATCAGGCTCAGTTTTGGGTCTATACCTATTACACTCCCACCAGACAAATTTTATTGATTTTCAGCTTTATTCCCATAACATATAGTCCGCCATAGAAGGTGAGGCAGGCTGATTCCCTAAACTTTAAGGAAATTCCTTTAAAAAACTTTAAGGTCAGTGACCCCCCCAAAGACAGAAGCAAGGGTCCTCTGCCCCAGAAGCTTCTTAGGAAGGCCCTTGATTTCCTCTGCTGTGATTTACCACCAACGAAGTACTGGGTGCCAGTGGATAAACCCTTTTAGATGTTTCCTTCAAACTTTTTTGGGGATTTAAAGGTTTTTCAATTTTTAAGTTTTTCAGAGCTGGTGTGATATAGTTAAGGACATAGCTAACATTTGCTTCCGAGTTACCTCCACCCTGTGTGCCCATTTTTTTTTCCCCTACAAATTTCATCAGATTGTGTATGGTACGTCTCGCTTTGTGGCTGCCATATCCACCCTGTGTGTCCATTTGTATTACCCTACAATTGTCATCTGATTGTGTATGGTAAGTCTCCCATGTAGATGAATTTATTGCACCAACTTTAATCTTCCAATAGAATTATCTGTTCACTATCCTTTTGTTCCAGTTGAGTGATCATTGATATTTATTGTTTTGCCAACCCCTCCACTACCCAGGTTCAACTGATATCCCAAATTCCTTGTTACATCCATCCTTTTTGTGGATTATGGTTGCGTGTCCAAATTTCAAGTGCCAGATTATAAGTGCAATTAGGAATTATTCAAGGGAATAGAAGAAGGAATTGGAAAATAATTGGACATACACTCTGCAACTTCCATCTCATGCTGCCTTTGGACTGATTCGTCATTAAGCATCCACCTGGACTCCAACACAACCTCAACTGCTGACATCCTGAACTTCTTTTACCAAACCATATTTCTGACTGGTTCATCCTATCCCACTCCTGCAACGCAACAAGCTCAACTACAAGCCATACTACAGGACCTACTCACATGGACTACAGTTTGCCACATTGTTTAATGTACTCCTATGGTTCACAATTATCTGTTACAATGTATTTTTCACCCTAAACTCTCTTTGCTGACTTTGTTCCCTCTTCTCCTCCCCAGTCTGTTAACTCATTGTCTGCCTGCTCATTCACTCTCCTGCTTCCTCTGTCAGTGCTCCTGCACTTTCCTAAAGTATAAATACTGTGTAATAATAATAATGACTTTCTGCTCCACTTGTCCTTGCTGGTGACATCTCACCCAACCCTGGTCCCCACCACAGCGTCTCCCTACCCTTTTACCAGGATACTACTTCCTCCTAAAGTCATTCCCATCCAGACTACCCTTAAGTTATTAACCCCTTTCTCTGGCAAGGAAATGTTGGATTTGTTGGCAATAAATTAACCTCTGTCCACAATCTTCTTCTCTCAAAGGCCCTGATTTTTGAAAGCTCTCCAAGGCTGGAGAAAATACACTTTCAGAAGTGAAGCTGGGTGATCCAGAAAAAATCGAATGGATTTTAAAAATCGTTTGCTATTTGCTAGCAAATATTTTGAATCCTGGACCAGATCCATTCCAGGTTTGCTGGACCACCCAGCTTCACTTCTGAAAGTGTATTCTCTCCAGCCTCGGAGAGCTTTCTTAAATTAGGGTCTAAATCTCTAAACTTTCTGGTTCTCACTGAAACTTGGCTTTCCTCCTCAGACTTTGCATCCATTGCTGTACTCTACTATGGATGGCCAGCACTTCACACATACCCCTAGACCTGGCAACAGAGTGGGGGGTGGTGTGGGTCTCATTCTTTCCCCTAACTGTACATGCAGAGTGCTTCCTACCCCACCCTCTACCATTTTCTCCCCTTTTAAAGTCCACTCTGTCCATCTTTTTTGCCCCAACCCCTCATTGTTGCTGTTGTCTACCAACCCCCGGGCCAGTTTCACAATTTTTGATATTCTTATTCCCACACATTCTTGACCTGCCCACCCTCATACTCCATGTCTTTAATTTTCCAGTGGATGAGCCCAACGATCCTTCCTCAGCCAAACTGCTCTCATTCCCTCCTCCTTTGGACTCACGCAGAACATAAACGGTCCCACACACAGCCGGTCACACATTAGACCTGTTTTTTTCTGAACTTTGCAGCCTCACCCACCTTGACAACTCACCATTTCGCCTTTCTGGTCAAAACCTTAATACCTTCAACCTATCTAATTCTTTCCCCCCTTTGCCACATCCCAGACCTAGTTATTGGCAGAGAGATATTCATAACCTTGACCACAACCTATTCTCAAACTTACTTACGTTCCTAACCCCCACCCCCTCTAAAATCACATCTCCAGAAAAAACTGCCACTCAGTTCAACCACACTCTTTATTTGGCTTTAGATAAAGTTGCCTCTGCCACTTTACGCTACCCTCGTCCTACTAACCCCCAATCTTGGCACAGCAATCACACCAAACATCTACAGAAGACTGTTCCTTCAGCTGAGCGCAAGTGGAGAAAATCTGGCCACAGCGCTGACTTCAGGGACTACAAAGCCAGATTACAACACTTTAACACTGAACTAACTGTCACCAAGCAAAATTTTCCCCACTGTCATCTCCTCTTAAGCTTCCAACCCAAGCAGCCGGTTCTCAACAAATGACTCCCTCCTAAACCCCACACCTGCTTCCTCCACAGCTAACTTCGCTGCCCAAGATATAGCAAACCTACTTTAGAGATTAAATTGACAAAATCAGACATGATGTCGCTGCTCATTGTGCTCTTCCAACCTTATCCACCCCGTCCACCTGTAAATCATCACTGCCCTTCCTCAGCCATATTACTCTGAATGATGTCTCCTCTCTTCTCTCATCATCTCCATCTACCACCTGTCAGCTTAACCCAATTCCCTTCTACTCCGTGCCCATTCCTCCACCCTGGCCCCCACCCTAACTGTACTATTCAACTTCTCACTTTCTACTTGTATCTACCCATCAGCTTTCAAATATGCCAATATTCTCCCTATCCAAACTTCCAAACTTCTTGAGTGCCTTCAAAAAGTCTACAAAAGACTCACCGATTACATGAGCATCAACTCTTTCCTTTACCCCCTCCAGTCTGGCTTTCGAGCTGCCAATTCTATTGAAACAGCCCTTACCAAAGTGGCAAATGACCTCATCAGAGCTACAAGGCAACTTTTCCCTCCTCCTTCTCATTGATTTTTCCGCAGCTTTTGAAACTGTTGATCACCCCTTTTTAATACAAATCATGCGCTCTATTGGTATGAGTGACACTGCTCTCTCTTGGTTTGCTTCATATCTGTCTGACAGCTCAGTTCAAGTTTCTTTCAATGGTAATTCCTCCTCACCCACTCTCCTCCCTGTTGATGTTCCCCAAGGGTCAGTCCTTGGACCGGTTCTCTTTTCTCTGTACACCTCCTCTCTCGGTAGTCTCATATTCTCCTTTTGTCTTACAGTACCATTTTTGGCTTACAGTACCATGATACTTGTCTCTCTCAGTCCTGGATAAGGTCTCATGCTGCCTGTCAGCCATCTCGTCATGGATGGCTGACAGATTTCTGAAACTCTGGGTAAAACAGAACTCATTATCTTCCCCCCTTCAAATTCAAACTCTCCTCCTGACATATTTCTAACTATTAACAACACTGTTATTCGTCCTTCCCCTCAGGCACGTTGTCTTGATGTTACCTTCGATTCCGCCCTCTCATTTACCCCCTATATCCTGAACATTTCTAGGTCCTGTCACTTTCATCTGCATAACATCTCCAAAATCCACCCCTACCTGTCCCCTGAGACCACCAAACTCCTTGTACACGCTCCTATCATCTCTCGTCTGGACTACTGCAACCTCCTCCTCTCTGGTATTCCACTAACCTGACTCTCTCCTCTACAATCTATTATGAATGCTGCAGAAAGACTTATCCATCCTTCCCTCCGCTCCTCTTCAGCTGCATCTCTTTGTAGTTCTCTTTACTGGCTTTCATTTCATCTTGGAATCAAATTCAAGCTTCTGTGCTTTGCCTTAAAATCTCTCCACAGTTCTTGTCCCACTTATATTTCTGACCTGTAAAAAAATACTCCGCCAGCCGCTCTCTTTGCTGCTTTATTGACCTACTACTGACTTCCTCACTTTTAACCTCATCACATGCTCGGCTTCAAAACTTTTCTAGAGCTGCCCCGACTCTTGGGAATGGTCTTCCTCGTCCTATTCGGCTTGCTCTCACTTTCTGTTCATTTAAAAGAGCACTCAATACCCATCTTTTCAAACTTGCCTACCTGTCTTTCTCTGTCTTTTGAAACCCTCACTACTTCCCACCACTACATATCTCCCTCCTATTGTGTGTTACTTCCCCCACCTACTAGGTTGTAGGCTCTTCGGAGCAGGGTCCTCTCCTCCTGTGTCGTGTCTGTATCTGTCTGTCATTTGCAGCCCATATTTAATGTACAGTGCTGCGTAATATGTTGGCGCTATATATATCCTGTTTATTATTGTTATTAATAATAATAATAATAATAAAAATTTTGTTGTGTCAGTTTGCAGTTAATAAAGTTTCTCTTACAAGCAATGCAGCCTGGTATCATTATTTAGGCACAAAAGATGTTGGGTCTAAAGCTGTGGAACCTCTCTGGTACACAGAAATGTATAATTATAGGCATTTATTGCTTTTTACAAACATGGACTCAATCGAATGCAACACAGCATGTTGACATGAATAGAGTCTATTGAAAACACTGTATGATCCCATCTAAATCTGCCTAGAGAATGCAAAACATTACACATATATAGCATATGGAGAGTTAATAAGCACTTACACAAAAACTAGAGAACCTCTAGAAGCTTGTTTTAGCATTATATGTCAGAGAGCCATACTACAAAGCAGACATCAAACATCAATCACATCATTATCTCCAACCAAAGAGCTGAGTAGAACGGAAGGTAAGAGCAGCTATAGAACGGACATAGAAAGATTGACTTGAATTGAATACAATTATTTGGGTTGACTCTTTGATCACACGGTTGAACACTTTAACCCCCAGTATGCAGTACATTGTTCAGAATCTCCATAATACCGGTCCTGATCATGTTGGCTGCTGCATAGCTCGGTCAGCTCCAATAATGGCCCCATGCTCCCTCAAGTCTATCCCAAGTGGTAGCTTTGAAAAACAAAATTATCGCTAAAGCCAAATTTCCTTTTAAATGCAGAAAAAATGATTGTTAGATTATATTTTATTTATTATTTGTATCCTATTGGAGAGATTTTTCTGTCTTGAACAAAAAGTCAAAGGAGATAACCCATGAGCAGACATTTACTATTACAGGAGTTCTTTCCCTGTTCTAGTGATAGCTTAAAATGTTTGATTGTTTTCTCCTCACCCCATATCCAGGACAAAAAGAAAGAGTATGTTTCCTCGCATCTAGGCCCAATAGGGATTTCAGTAGTTATTGCCAGGTGAGGAGTTGGGGTTAGTTCCTAGCACAGTAGCAACAGCAAAGAGGCAGAGGATATGCAATTTGTGACCATGAGAAAATGATTTTTTGCTCACACCTCCAAAACACCAACCAAGCTTAAAATAAGGAGTCATCTTTCTAGCAGGGAGCTTCCATAACCCTCAGGTGTCTTTTCAAACACACTGGGTCTGATTTATTAATGCTCTCCAAGATTAGAGAAGATATACTATCACAGCAGAACCTGGGTGATCAAGCAAAACTAAGAATGGATCAGTTCCAGAATTTAAAACATCTGCCAAATAATAGGAAATCATTTTAAGAAATCTATTTTAGGTTTGCTGGATCACCCAGGTTCTCCCATGATAGTCTGCCTTCTCCAACCTTGGAGAGCTTTAGTAAATTGTGCCTAATATGAGAAAGAAGCAAGCAACAAACATACTTGGTTTGGATTTCTTTTTGTTTTGGAAAATCCATTGCTAGTAGTTGACAATTGGTTTGCTGGATAATCTAGGTTTCCCCCATGATAGTCTATCTTCTTCTATCTTGGAGAGCTTTTGTAACTAAGGCCCATCGCATCTTTCAAACACAAATTACCTTGATTTTGCCTCCTCTTGACTCCAGTGTATTATATCTTGTAAATATGAAATTTCAGGAATATGGAAACTCCCACTCACTTTACTTGTCTCCACACATCCTCCCAACTTCCTACTTGTGGAGTTACTTTTTTGTATTTTTGACTTCTGAGTGACTTTTGTTTTAGGTTTATATATATATATATATATATATATATTATGGGATGGTCCTTATATAATACTTTGCAGATACAGAGCTGTGAGGTCATAGGCAGAAGGTTGCCTAGGCACGCTGACAGGACAGAAAAGTCATTGCTATTTCTCAGGGAAAATTCAAGACAAAATGACCCTTAACAATTGTTCTCTATAACAGAATTTTTTTCACTTTTTGAGTTCCTGCCAGCTTTAGTAAGTAAACCTGTGAGGTTTATAAAAAATGGACATGCAAGAGAAGAAGCACTGTTTCACCTACCTTCCTTCCATTCCAGTGCTGATGTCCCTAATATTGTCTATCCAGTAGCATCAGCCGATGGAGTCTGCAACACTGCAATAAAGGGTTAGCAGACTTGAGAAGTGAGTGTATTTGCTCTTTTATTGCAGGGACTTTTCAGTTTTTTTTTTAGTTTCATTTTTTCATTTTCATTTTCATTTTTGAAGGTCTATTTAGGAGGAAAAGCTTAGCAGTCCAATCATCAGATTGATGTTTGTATGAAGCATTTTTAAGGATCTGCAACTTCTAATTTGCCTTGTACTGTGCTACATTTCTCTAAAACATGTCCTGTTTTAATGCATTTCAATAGCTTTTATTACCCCATACAAATCAATGGGAAAATAGCATGGTAAATGCATTGTAAATGTATCTTAAAAGCAATATATTTCTCTGAAAATGCCTAAAAGCATTATGTTTGTGTTCTAAATAGGACAGTGATTTGCAGGTCTGGAAACACTTATAATATGTGCTCAGAGAAGAGAATAGAAAGGGAGTGTATTGGCACTGACTGAGGCTTGGTGACTGAATGACGGATTAAAACTTAGCAATACCAAAAGAGTTGCAAGAAAAAACAAAGGGAACCTCTCCAGTAAATTACTGATAGAAATAAAAACCTGACAGAGGATCTGATCTTTCCCCACTTCATTCAAAACTGACATAATAATAAAGATTGGGCTGTATTTTGAAGACTTGTTCCAGTCTAGAGACAAAGAGGTTAACAATGTCTGGAAGTTTTTAGCTCCTCTCACAATTGGCGAAGGCTCTCTTGTGTAAAACACTGAGCATAAAAATTAAATGACTGCTTGCCGCTTGCTCAGCAAGAAACCTGAGATTCTGTTTAACCTCTCCAAGCAGCCGGATCATGCCGAGCAATGGAACAAGTTTGGAAGTTCATAAGATTGGCGAGAGCTAGCTTTCAAATGGGTCAACATAAAAATTTGTCTTTAAAATCTGGAATATTGTCTTGGAAGGCCCAGGAATTACTTAATGTAGCAGCACACAAATAAATTCAATTATTTTCCACTTGGTCTGAATGTTCTGTAAAAAACCCAATAGCTTATGATTTGATATTTGATTCTTAACATTTTTGTGTATTATAATATATTATAATATATCTGTGATTACAAGTAAAAATGCTATGTGGTTTAAATCACAAATGGCATCCCATTTCTTCCCTTGGATTCTTTCCTGTCTTCCCTTGGTGTAATTATCTTTCACGTAACGTAAACCAACTTACTTAACCATTGACATGAAAGCAGTCTGTTTTAAGGATGGGTTAACTCAGGACATTCTAGCCCTTTGGGGATGGTTAAAGCGAACTTGATTTATTAAAACTGAGACCTAATGAACCTGACACAGTCTTTGTCAGCCCGGCCTCGGCTGCTGAAACCAGATACGCAACTAGGTTAAACGCCGTGCGCAAGTAAAGAGGAATCAATTGAATTGATGAGCTAAAAATCTGTAAAGGAACGTGTAACCTCACTCCATAAGGCTGTTGTAAAACAGCAAAGAATGTTTTCAAAGCCAGCGCATACAAATCAATGATGGCTTTTTACAGAGGAAATAAAAGCAAGAAATTCGGAAAAGCCAAATGGCTCCGCCAATGCCAGACGCTATAAGGTATCATGTCTTCCCTTACTGTAAACATTGCTGGATCAGCTAAATGACTACACGGGTTATCGCTTTTTGCAAACGAGCTATTTGTTAAATTAGAGCCA
The DNA here is from genome assembly GCF_032062135.1 of Pyxicephalus adspersus. Classification (NCBI taxonomy): domain Eukaryota; kingdom Metazoa; phylum Chordata; class Amphibia; order Anura; family Pyxicephalidae; genus Pyxicephalus; species Pyxicephalus adspersus. The sequence goes on along the minus strand of NC_092863.1, from coordinate 4,155,204 downwards.
CCAAAATGAGGGAAGGGAAGGAAGTTTCCGGGATGCTGTCTGACTTTCCGAGACGCTATTATAATTGAAGGGGCTATGCGTTGCAATGCTTTACCGTTAACGCCTTTTTTGTTAGGAAGAAATTTAGTGGCGGCCATAATGCTGACAGGAGCCAAGGCCTATTTTTCACTTTTACTAGGAGCATTCAGGCAAAGCCTTAAATTACAATTTTATCTTTTTTTCCCTACTTAGTCTGGGGAAAATGATGTCATGTAATTGACGAAAAACCCATTGCCAATTCTAAAAACTCAGTTTTGTCTATAGATATAATCATTCAAAAAATATTAACGTTATTATTACGTTTATTAAAACTTTGCTTTGTGTTTTGCTGGGAGGACACGTTAAGGAGAAATTGGAATATATTTTTAGTGAATGTTGATGAGAGTGTAAAGGGAAAATATAGAATTTTAATGATTTTTTTTCAATATAATCTATTTGTAAAAAGGGCCAGGATAACTAAAATAAAATAATTCATTCTTACTGATGTTCTAAAATGTAGTTCCTGTTTATATTCTTTGATTGCTTATATACATAGGGCATGCCTCACTTTCACATTACATACACGGGTCCTGCTTCCTGCTTAGTAGATCCCGGTCTTTCAGTGCTACACAATGGTTATGCTTTACTGCTCGTTCTCACAGTACGAATCTCTCAATTTAATATAGTTCCAAAAATATGAATGAAGGGGAAAGAGTTAGTGATCATAAAGCTTAGCCAGTGTTCATTGCTACCAAACAGATGACACAACTTGGGCTCCGCAGACATTCTGAAGAGGTTGGGCAGAATCTCTGAGCAACCTTATGTGGATTGTTCATTCTTGCCTTGCTTTCACGTGCTCAGGTCCCACAAGCCTTGCCCGCGGTTAGCAGAGAAGGAGCTGCCAGATGTCAACTTGAGGATACCTGAATAGGGGGTCGGAGGTCATGGGACCAGGGGAAGCAGGTAATAGGGGGCATAGAGAGTTGGGCAGGACGAGGGGCAGCACAAACTTACTGGTATAGGGGACGGAAAAGGAATAAATCCGTCTCTGATAAAGTTGTTATTATACTATGTGCATGGAGTTTTTATGTTCTTTCTATGGTTTTTCCCCAGGCATTCAAGTTTTCCCCGACATCACAAAAGCATGCAGTTAGGTTAATTGACCTTAGACGTGTTAATGACATATGACTATGATAGGGACATTAGATTGTGAGCTCCCTTGAGGGATAGTTAGTGATATGACCATGGACTCAATTGACAAAAGTATACCATGTCCTAACCCTCCCATATCCCGTCCATACCTAAAGAAACCATTTCTTTGTCTGCATTGTGATTGAAAGAGAAGTAGCGGCTTTCAAACAGAAGTTGGCACAAAGACCAAACTTCAGAACAGAACATTCTTTCTCAAAATGCATGACAGTTCTATAAAAAAAAAGTCAATGCACTACACATGGAAAACATGCAACAAAACTATGAGAATATCAGAATTTCTACACTGAGAGTCTCTGTGAATAGACGTCCACGTCACAGATGGCAGACGCCGCGATGTAAACCTCCATAAAACACAATGCGCTACATAAAGCTGGTCAGGCATAAGAGAGAAAGGTCTTATTCAGCTGCATTGAATGATGACTTTATAAGAAAATAAGTAATCTAACTTCATAAAGGAGGACAAACAGGATATTAAGAGGATAAAGCATGCTTAAAGATTAAATAGGCTTAGCTCAAGGACATTTAGGTAATAATAGGGTGAGGATTATAAGAAAAGTCAACACATTTAACCTTAAAAAAAGAAATTTTTTTTAAAGTAAAAATTGTATACAAATACATGTGAGATACTGAAAACCAAGGAGTTTTAGCTTTTTTTTTTAGAAATTCCTTACACCATACAATCCATATATCTGTGAATGAATTAACTCTTCCCAGCCTGGACATTTATTATGTGACCAAGGTTTCCAACCTAGAAGATGTTGGCGGCAAAGGGTTAGCTCACAGACATTGCTGCATTGGAGTGGAGGTGAGCAAAGTTTCGTGGAATAGGGGCTATAACCTTTATTGAGCTTTTATTCCTATCTGAGTCTCCATTAAGAATTCTTCTTACTTTCTGTGTGGATACACACAGTACAGAATCTCCAGAGAAATCTACGATACAGGGATGCAGATAGTCAGAACTATGACCATAGGGATGATTAATCAAGTGTTTTATTGCTTAGAAAATGTAAAGGAACTGCCAAGCTCTTTTCTTATCATTGAAACTAATGAGAGTAAATGAAAAGCTACATGTAGCATCTCATGGTTGGCTGCCTGCTCAATCCCTTCCATAGACTTGAACTGGAATGTTTTCCGAATGCCTGCTGAGCTTGGAGAGTTTTCAGACACGTGAGTTTGCATTTAGATTTTTAAGCAAAAAAAAAGGTGTATGGAAGCATTTGTAAGGAGGAAGTACAAACACATGACCTGATTCCACTTCTTATACCTCTCCAGTTCCTACTGCAAGATGACTGTGATGCTCTGTAGCATTGTGTTTGATTAAGACCAGAAGCCAGAAGACATCTGTAAGAAATACCTATAGCTGCTTCTGGGTGCCTAGCGGGTGAATTTGAATGCCCAGTGAGTGCCATGTTAACAAAACCTATAAGAAACCCATCAGAATTTGTGTGTGTGGATATATATATATATATATATATATATGTTGGCAAATTGTCATATTTATAGGAAATCATATTCTATATAGCAGTCATTGGGAAACTACCCAATCTGGCCCGTCAAATATTGGTACAAAAAAGGGTGACCAACACCCCTGTTCCCACTAAAATTTTACATAATTTGAATGTAAGTTTTCTTTTACATTTAGGTAATGCCTTTTGCACATAATTTATATCAGTTCATACAAACATTCTCTATCTATCTGATACTGGTCTGTCTGTCTAATTTTAAAACTCATTGTGGCCCCAGAGCCAAAATGTTTGCTCGTAGTATAGTATATCTACATATGTATCGAAAAGCTAAGGCATCCCCCATTTAGACGAATATATAGTAATATATTGCATACAAATAAAAAGTAAAAAAGGTAAAAAATACATTGAGTATAAAAAGGTATGGTTACCCCTTATACCCCTTTTTTTTATAGTAACATAAAATGCTATGTACATTTTTAATTTCCTTTTTCTACTGGTAGAGAAAAATATATATATAAGAAGACATTATTATATTAACTTTGTAGATTTGGTTTGTTTTTCCCAGAATGCTTTTTTTCTGCCTTTTTTATTGATATATATATATATATATATATATATATGTTTTTAGCCCTGAAAAAGGGGGATGTTGTTTCCCCCCAGAAAGCATTGGCTTATCCTGGAATATCTTCATAAAAACATTTGTGCATTTTTAATAGAATGGTGCTTCTATTGTTCTTTTTCCTGTTCTTGTCTTTCACCTTGGACCACCTGGCAGAACAACTGACTGACAACCCTACCAGGTAACACACAATCCCATGGAGACTCGGAAACAATTCACCACCGATCTAATACAGAATAGGAGACATGTTGCAGGCATGCACAGCATACAGAGCGCATGTACTTGTAATTGACATCAAGTGATTTCAATTTCCAAACTGCAATCTAACTTGGATGGGTTTCTCCAATATGAAGCCAGGCCGGCACAACAAAATTAATAGACATCTCCCTACAGGATTAGACGGACAGCAAACCTCCCACGCTTTAATGGCCCACCTATTCCAACGGGAGCCTCTAACCTATTAATCAATGTTTATTCTGCTTTAAAGGACTTGACGTTTTTTACATTCGACAGCTCAACTTGCTCTCAACTGAGTGAAATATGGAGATTATTAAATAGAGCTGCCTAAATTTACCACCCCTTGCTGGCAAGCATTTTATACTTTGCTCGAGATGGATTGCAGTTGACTTGGAATTTTTTTTTATTTTTTCATGCTTCGCTATTACTGTAGAAATTTGCCCGTTGCAACTAAATTACAAAACTGAGCACGATCTGACCTATTCCGCAGAGATTTTTGGAAGTTGTGGGCTTCTATTCCTTACAGATACGTTTAAAGAATTAGCAGCGAACATTAGCTGAAGCCGATTAGAAACTATGCTGATATGTTGCGTTCCTCAGGGGGAAAATTGCTCTTTTTTTCTGTCTCAAGCTGTGATTTCCAGAGTGCAAATATGAAAAGCGAACATAAGCGACTTTTTGTTTAATATTAAGCATTGCGAAATGTAGAAATCCTGAATTATCTCTATGTAAGGATAAAAGCACGGAGCACTCTGCTGATTAAACAATGATTTGGAAGGTGAATACAGAGAGAGATCGTTTTTGTGATGTCAGAGATGGTTATCTTTTTACTAAGACGCGGGTACAGAAAAAAAATCTAATTGATAATTTCTTTTCTAGGTTTAAAGAATACCTGTCATGAGTGTAATGTATGCAAGCTGCTAGTTGGTTGTCTGGCTAACAGGTCACCCAGCATTTACACAGTTAGTTGTGAGGACAATACTGCAATCTTTGGGAACAATAATATGTTATTCCATCCCGCTATGGCCAAAAAAGTATCTAGATAGGGGGTTGAGTTTAGGTAGTGGGGGACACAGCCAACAGTGGGCCCCTGTGCAAAACTGACTAACGGGGCCCCTGTGCAGCAATGATTAATGCCCCTCGTTCTAAACCCCACCATGGTAAGCAGCAAATCAAAATTAAGTGGAAAATGTAGCCCAATTAGGGATTGCTGGGAGATTGTATATACTTTTTACAGGATAGGAATAGATAGCTGCACAAACAGGCTTCTGAGGGTGCAATAGCTTTCTATATAAGGTTATATATGTGTTTTTTTTTCTTAAATGCCTTTAAATAAAAAAATAAAAAAATCTGAGCCCTTCCGTCTTTACCGCCACAGTGGTAAAAACTGGATGGGAGTGCAGAGCCTTCTAGGAAACCTACATCACATATCACAGGAGGTGTATGGCTGCTCCTTTGGGATCGTACATGTGCCGAAGGGGTTTTTCAGTTGCATGTGCATGTGAAGTCGACACTTTTTCTTATACAAATGCAGCAGCATACACCACCCCATGTCGCACCTGCACAGTGAGAGATCAGGTGATGTAGGCAGAAGAAGGAAGAAGATGGCGATGCCCGGTGCTTCCTCCATGCCAGAACAAAGGAAGAAACCAGGACAGCATGGGACTAAATCGAGGAAAGCTCTGGAGCAACCGAGGGATCTGTGGAAATAAACATTTTTTTATTTTACTTTTAGTACCAGTTTTATTGAAACTAAGAGTTAGGCGTTGTCGCTTGAAAAGATCTTTCATGTAGACACATTGGTTGTTCTGTTCTATAAAGGGGAGGATGAGAGAGTGGTACCCGTTGTGCTCCCCTCCCTTGACTAGTATAGCGGTTGCCCACAATCGTCATTCATGGATCCATCCTGATGAATCCATGAACAATGTTGTATACGTCAGATACTTGCATGAACATTCAGGTCTGGTGATAACGTTTGTACATAGCCTTGGCAATAAACTTACCTTACCCCCTCTTACGTAGGACAGGAGCTTCAAAACGTAGAGCAGGCAAAATCATGCAAAAAGTTCATTTCAAAAAAGTTTGGCTACTCTTCATTCTACAGGATCTGCCTAGGCACCACAGGACTGTGGTTACTAGGCAGGCCAAGACGGTAATTCTAACTTTTTGGTTACACTTTCTACTTACTTGGTATAGGTGAAGGTGCAGGGGGCTTCTATTTTTGTGGAGCTCTGTGATCCCTACTCATCATATACACCCCTCACAATGAACGCTCCTCGCTCCGGCCTGAACCAGAGTTCTGTACAATGCACGCTGAATGCGATATGTTAAACAGAAAGCATTAATGTTACAAACCGCCAGGCCTCTGGGACTCAGAATTCATATTTAAACACCGAGGTCTGCTGCGTGGCTGAAAGAGAGAGAAAAAAAAGATGCATCTTTTAACTTCAGACTAGGGATTAACTACAAAATTTATGCTTCTACAAATCTTCGTCCTGCTTGGAATTCATTTAAATATTTATTACAAGTTATATTGCAGGATATATGAGCAGAAGCCGGGCACCCTTTCTAGAGAACTGAACGTACGCTGCGTGATCAGTCTGCGGACACCTGACCATCATACCAATAGGAGCTTGTCAGACGTTCCGGGGTCATTAATAAAGAGTGGCAACCTCTTCGTCTGCTCTGGTGCCAGGTTTTTATCCTTACCCGTTGTAAGAGGGCAACAAGGACATTCATCTGCTCCAATGGCACCACTCCCATTCATGTTTTGTCTCTGGTGCTGATCTGTCCCAAGCAAGATTTGCAGCTGAGACGAGTAATGATAGGATTATGAAGGTGACATGGCCCTAAAATGAATCCTCACTTGGCTAAGTGAATGAGGTGAAGTTGTGCAAGGGGAATGTTGGTACCCCAAATATAGATGTGAGGGGAGAATTGTCCTTGCAATATGTTCTGTGTAAGGGACTCCTAGTGCCTTATGTGTATGTATATGGGAGGGGGGGGAATTGTCACTACAATGTGCGAGGGGTCGCCTCATACCCCATAAATAAATATAAGGGGGGAATTGTCACTACAATGTGTGAGGGACAATGTGTGAGGGGTCCCCTGGTACCCTATATATCAATGTGAAGGGAGAATTGTCACTACAATGTGTCCTAATGAAAGGGCCCCCAGTGCTTCATGGGTATATATGGGGGAGATTGGTCACTGCAATGCGTGTCCTATATGAGGGCCCTGGTACCTCAAGTATGTACATGGGGGGGGAGAATTTTCACTACAATGTATCAGCTCATGTTATATCCATTTCTTTAACGTAAATAACAATGACATGCCTGAGGTAAAATTAATATAATGGCTTTCTGTGCTGGGAAAGGAGCGGTCATTTTGCTTGCTGGGAGACCTTAGAGGAGTATATTTGTATGGGTTAAAAACGTGCACATTTACACACAAACCCATAGGCAGTGGGCATATTGGCACCGGTTGCCATTGGAAACTGTTTTGCCTCCATTTTGTACCTCACAGGTTTAGCTCTGGAGTTGCTCCTCCTCCTTCCTGGCCACTCTTTCCCTTCACAGTGGGTGGAAGGCGGAGCCAGGCATTGCCTCTGCATTGCCCTCACTATGTGAACCTGATTGAGGGGCGTGGCTAACTAGTGTCTGTCCTACTCTCCAATTACTGTATGCACCTTGGAAAGAGGGGCGGGGCCTGCCACTTTACTATTACCAGGGAGTGAGTCATACACAGCCACATACAGGAAGCACAAGATGGCTGCCTGGTAACCATGGTTACTATGAAGCAATACAGGCACAAGATGGAGGTTCTTTGTTTACATTCTTTTCACATTGCAGTGCAGCACCACACATGGTAATATAGCGCATTGGGGTGTGCTGTACTGCAAACCAATGCAACATAAAGTGCTTTACTGCACTTTGTAATTATTGTAATTATCTTTTGAATGGATCAGTGAACCTTTGTCCTGTCTGAGATGTTTCCTCATTTCCAGTCATGACAGGAAGTTGTGGAAAGTCTCCCTAATGGGGACACATATATAGCAGAGGGAGTTAGAACTTTAAATATTATTTTTTTTGTTGTCTATCCCCTCTATTTCTCATTTGGGCACTGCAGGAAGTGAGGAGAATTTCCCCAGCGGGGTCACAGATAAAAAATAGAAACCTATTATCTCAAACATTGACTGAAATTCTCTCAAGGAATGAATGGCTGGCCATAAAGTAAATGCAGGAAAATTTTGCTGTGTAGCAGAACGCTGCAATCTATACAATTACAGTACGTATGTATTATGCAGATATATTGATCTGAAATGGACCGAGGAGTCCACATAAAGCGGAACTCTGCGTGTTGCATGCGTGTCCCTTGGAATAAATTTCTGTGCGCTTTAGAGAGATTTCCTCCCATTTCCTGCTGTGTCTGTAAAACAGGAAGTAAAGGGTAATCTCCATATCAGAAAATACTCTGATAGGAGTTTTAACCTTCCCTAATCTATTGGAAATTGTTTTAATTTTACATGCACTTAAATAGTAGTAAAATTGTTCCCCATTTCTGCTAAAATATGGTTGCTGCATACTTTCCCACATCCCATTGATGTTCTGTCAGATTTTGCTGCCCTTTCACCCATTAGGTGCGCTGATATCTTGGGGATGGTGGTCTATAAAGACCTAAAATCTGCGGGTCACGCAGAGGACCCCTGTTGTCCCCTACCCCTATAAGGTTCCCTGAGCAAAAAATCCAAACATGGGCCGAAACTGCTTGCTCCATTTCTTTGGGGCCCTAAATTGGGCATGAAAGTCCAGGACCCTTAGGGCCACTTTATATCTAGCTGGGACCCCTTGGTTCAAAGCTGTGGAGTTTGATCCTTATAGTAGGGAAGAAGACATAGTAATTCATGGCAGGGTTTAATGTTGTTGCTACTAAACTTTGGGTCCACAGAGCCCGTAGCTCAGGGGCCCAAGCCATATTCCCATGGAAGTGGCCCTGGGGGTTGCCCACTTGCAGAAGAAATATATAACCCCTGGGGTCTGGGGACTTGAGACAGCACCCCCAATATGAATGAACCACCCCTTTTATTCCTATACATGAAATGTGTAACATTGAATTTTAAAGCCCCGTAGGGAGCTGCAATTTGAGGTGAAAGTGGCCAAAGGTTTCCCTGGTGTACCCTGAAAATCAGGTTCTTCTAACCTACTGTGCCCATGGATATTGGGGTTTAAACCCGTGCTGTGGGTGTTAATTCCCAATATTCCCATAATTCTGTAAAAGTAATGTTTCTTATGTAAAACAAAGCATTTTTTGTACCAGGTTGACCTAGAAAAATTCAGTCTTGAAACTTCTCCAGCCGCATTCCTTCTCTTGATGTGAAAAGGAAAACGATCCGGTCTTCAGAAAGGAGCTTGTTATTCTGCAGACTTTGTGTTCAGGTGGCTTCCTAGGCCGCAAAGGAGGTGAAAGCTAAAATAGCTCCGGAAAGTATCACAATTGACTGCAATAAAATCAATCACACTCCATCCATACAGCGTTAGAAACAATTAGGAATACAATGTGCAAAATGTAACAGTGGGAGAGGCGGCTGCTAAGCAGTGACAATTTCGTCTTCCTCGCCGCTCCCTGAAAAGTTCAACTTTGTTCTCCGCAATGTCACAGGAAGATGTGAAAGTGGAGCTGTGGTGATGGAGAATTAAAGGTGAACGTTGCAATAGAGGACGGAGGGGGGATTTAGAAATCTGGTGCATTGGATGGGTCTTATTTTTATGGCACTGTGATATTTTTTTAATCTTATTAAATATATGTGTAGGCAACCTGGAAATCTGTATTAAGGAATATGCAGAGCTGATGGTGCTGCACATATTCTGAAAATACTAATTTCGTTAGTTTGAATACTTTCTGGGTCAAAGCAATAAATTCTGGCACTAGTATATTTCAGCATGGAAAGGTTAGACTTCAGAACACAAAGGGATTACATTAGGGTGGATCAGTGTTGGGGTTGCAGGTAGGGTAGGTAGCGTTAGAAAGAAATCAATGTTAGGATGATAAGAAGGAGGGTTGGTGTTAGGGTTACAGTGAGAGAAGGGCAGTGTCTGGGTTTAAAATACGGTTTAAATTGGTGTCTTAGGGGAGTCAATGTTTGAATTACAATTGGGGTTAGAGTTACAGGAAGGGTTCGGTGCTAATGTTAGAGGGAGGTTGGGCTTACAGGTAGGGTAAGTTTTGGCTTGTTGGGGTTAGTGAAAGAGGTGGTAGAATTTATTGTTTATAATTGTAATTTTTATTGTATTTTGGAGACAAAAAACAAGGTGATAACAAAAAAATACAACAAACAATACCAGTGCACAACAACAAACTAGGTAATAATAAAACGCATTTGTGTAGAAAGGCAATATCAACTACAGAAAAAAAATTCTAAACATGCATGATGAACAATATGCAGAAGCTTAAAATGTTTGTGCCAAGAAAATTCTATACATATAAACTTGAAAAGTGAAAGTTTGCCATCTGGTAATGAAAACATATAAGAGAATATAACTCCAGCATAACTATAGCATAATAAAGACTATTACCAGAAGAATAAACATATAAAGGAATGAGGGGAGAACAAGCAAGAGAGAATAGGAGAAAAGAAACAGAGGCCATTTGTGATTGTGGTGGTTCCTGGGGAAAGGGGGGGGGGGGTTGTTGGTGGTTAGTAAGGTGCTGAAACATATTTTCGGTTCTCAACAAATTGGAATTCCTGGTGCCCATATTGCTAGAAACTTATAAAACTTTAGAGTTTTTTTTTGTGAGATGTTCCATTAGCTGGACATCTTTATTCTGAGAATAGAGATCAAAGAGCCCTGGGGGGAGAGGTTGATTTCCAGTGTCCTGCAATGAGGCACCTGGCTGCAGTCAATAAATAGGTAGTTACTCCGTTTAGTAAGGGTGCATATGGCAAGCTCAGGATATGGGTAATCACATCAAGGCATATAGAAGTTTCCAACATCACAAGGTGAATGTTGACCTTAGTCCAGTCGGGTACTATAATTAGACATGTCCAGAAGATGTGGTATAGGGTGCCAAACTCCGATCCACATCTCTAGCACGTGTTTCTCGAGGCCGGGAAAATATTATTTAGTCTGTCAGGGGTGAGGTAGCAATGCTTCAGTATTTTATATGTGTTCTCTTTATATATAAGTATCTTTACAATGAATCCAGATTTTCTTTGTAATTGCATAGGACCTAGTAAAGAGCTCTATAGAGTTTTTCAATTTCTGTCCATTGATTGAAAGACCACAAAGTGGACAGGGAGGCAAAATGGTGTAGATGTGTTGTATTTAAGGAAGTTAGTCACCCCAAGTTCACCCCTCTCTCAGAAATGCTAGAATTTCAAGTGGAGTTAGTGCTAGACTTATAGAGAGGGACAGTGTTGGGGTACAGGTAAAGTAAATTTTGGAATATTAGGGTAGTCAATGTTAGAAATACATGTGGGGTTAATGCTAGGGTTAGAGGGAAGGTTAGCATTGGGGTAACAAGTAGGGTTTTTATTGGGGAAAGTCAATTGTAGAGTTGTAAATGGGGTAAGTTAGAAGAGGAGGTATGGTTGGGGTTATAGAGAAGCAACTGTTAGAGTTACAAGTGGGGTTAGTGCTGGGGTTATAGAGAGGGTCAGCACTAGAGTTAAAGGGCAGGTCAGTGTTGGGGTAACAAATGAAGTAAATTTTGGGCTGACAGAGAAGTCAATCTTAAAGTTACAAGTAGGGTTTTTGTTGGGAGTTTAAGGAGGGTTAATGCAAGAGATGCAAAGGTTACTGTTAGGGATGCAGTGAGGGTCAAATTTGGGGTTATAAAGAGGGCCATTGTCCGGGTTATAGTAAGGGTCAGTGTTGAGGTCACAGTAGGAGTTAGTGTTGGGGTCATAGTGAGGTTCAGTGTTGAGGTCACAAAGGGGATTAATGTGATTGTCAGTGTCAGGGTCATAGTGAGGGTCAATGTTGGGGTCACTGTGAGGGTAAGTGTAGAGGTCTCAATAAGGTTTGTGTTGGGTTCACAGTGAGGGTGAGTGTTGGGGTCACAGTGAGGGTCAGTGTTGGGGTCATGGTGAATGTCAGTGTTGGGTTCACAGTGAGGGTCAGTGCTGAGGTCACGGTGAGGGTCAGTGTTGGGGTCATGGTGAGTGTCAGTGTTGGGGTCACAGTAAGAGTCAGTGTTGGGATTATAATGAGGGTGAGTTTTGGGTTCACAGTGGGGGTCAGTTTTGGGGTCACAGCGAGAGTCAGTGTTGGGGTCATGGTAAATGTCAGTGTTAGGGTGACAGTGAGGGGCAGTTTTAGGGTCACAAGGGAAATTCATGTGGGGTTATAGGGTCAGTGTTATGGTGAAAGCTCGTGTTGAGGAGGTTTTGACTTTCTGTGCCAGAAATGCCCAGCAATGATCTCTTTGTAGAGAAGCTGATGGATCATTCTGGAAAAAGGTCAGTGACTCATCATGCAATCTATTAATCTCTCTGTGACTTATGGATTTTGTTTATTAGCCATTCTGCAGGGACAATGATTATGGTAACCCAACATGACCATTAGAAAGGAAAACCTACATATCCTTATATAAAATTAGAAAAAAGAGACGGCAAATGTAGAAATGATAAAATGACGTTCACTTTAAGGTGATTATTACAGTAATAAGTGAGAATGTGTTCCTGTTTTGTTTTTATTTTGATGGTGTAAAAGGCCCTGCAATTTTGTAAGTGGTTATAAAACCGACTTGCGGAGCCTTAAGGCGATTCTCATCTCTTTCGCTTCCCATGATAAAATCGCCAAATGATCTCATTCTGCTGGCAATTAGCATCGCCTCCGATGCAGAAGACGCTATCGCATCCTCTGGCCCCTGCCTTGTGCAGGCTGCAAGTAATTATCAAAAGTCGACTCATTAGACTCGTAACTAGCGCTAATTGATACCACTCTGGAACATCTCGGCAGAGATTAACCTGCGTCACCTCAGAAAATATATTAATGGCTTTTGGATTCCGGGCATTTGTTGCGAGTCGAATGCTGCGGAGAACACTAAGAAGGACTCTTCATTTGAGTAATGGCTTTCGCCAACAATGAACCAGTCTAGATAATAAAATTAAACATGACATCTGAATGCCATTAATAAGGTGCGCTTTCTAACTTCATTAATTTTCCTGTGTTTTTACTATTGTCAGAGGTCTCTGTACTGGAGAGAATTCAGGGAGCACAAGGGTTGGATGGAAAGAAGACTGAGGATATCTCTGGGTTATCACAATGCGGAAATGGAGCTCTGATCAGAATCATTAGCGTTGGGTTTATGTAAATACACTCAAATATATCTGATCCGGTTGTGACTCCCCCTTCCTCCTCTCCCTTTATTCCTTCGTCTCCTCCCTTTCTCACCTCCTTTTTTTCCTCTCTCTCTTTACTTCTTTTTACTTTATTTACTCTATCCACTTTTCTCTGTGTTCCTTTTTTCTTTCCATCTCTCCTGTGTATTCTTCATATATTTCTCTCTTTTCTTCTATTTATTTATTTTTTAAATCTTTCTTTCTCCTGCTTTGACTTTTTCTTCCTCACTGTTTTCTTTTCTTTCCCTCTCTTTCTGTGTCCTCATACTCAAAAGTTTTTTTTTTTTTCATTCTCTCTTTAGCTCTGTATAGTCCCTTTCTTCTCTCTCTGTATCACACTCTTTCTTTTGCAGTTCCTCTATTTGTTGTTTACAATTATTCTTTCTTTCTCTATACTTCCTCCCCCACTCTTTGGCCTTCTCTCTTCTTTCATTTTTTCTTCTCTCCTTCCCTCTCTCCTTTTCACTTGTCTTCTCTCTTTTCTATATCCTTCTCTTTTCTCATCTCCTCCTATTCTCTTCTCATTTTTTCTTCTCTTCTTTCCACCTCTCTCCCCACTTTTTATCTTTTCTTTTACTTCTCTTCTCACTTTGAGCCTGATTTAATGAAGCTCACCAAGGCCAAGGGGTTATTAAGATAATGAAGTAATTTGCTATTTGGTACCAAATGTTTTCAATCCTGGACCAGATCCATTCCAGGTTTGTTGGATCACCCAGGTGAAGTAGGGCTGTAAATCATAGCTTGTACTGCTGCCGCCTGGACCTCTTCTTCATCTGGGAATTCATTACCACGTAGTACCTACTCTCCCATTGAGGAACCACATATCCACTCATCCAATCCTACTAGTCTGCAAACCTAAAATCTCTATGATCCCCCGAGGAAACCTTATGGCAAAACGCGTCTGAAAATGCACTCTATTGATCGTCTTTTTGTAATGTTTATATCTCATAATTTGTCATGCCTTCAGTTTGGTTGAGCTCTGTCTAGAATAATTTTTCAACCAATATGATTTTCAGTAAAATATGTTGTATATTGCCATAAAACCTTTTCTTCCTAGTTATAATTTTGCACCCAGGTTCACTGATGAAAGTGTATCTTCTCTAGCCTTGGTGAGGTTTAATAAATCAGGCCCTTTATCTCTCCTCTCTTCTCTTCTCTTCTCTCTTCTAATTCCTTCTCATTTTTTCTTTTTCCCTTTTTTGTTCTTTTCTCTCTATTGCTCTTTTCTCTTCTCTCCTTTGCTTTCCTTTTCTCTTTTTTTTTCTCTCCTCCTATTCACTTCTCGTTTTTTCTTTGTTTCTTTCTACCCCTCTCTTCACACTTCTTTTCTTTTTTTCTCATTTCTTTTTTTTTTACTTCTATTTTCTTTTCTCCTTTGCACTTCTCTTTTTTCTTACTCTTACATTTTTCTTTCTCTTTTCCCGTCACCTCTCTTTTTTTCTTCGCCTATTCTGTTTTTGTTTTTTCTTCTATTCTTTCCACCCCCTCTTCTTCAAACGTATTCTCTTTTTTTTCTTCCTTTACTTCTCTTTTACTTCCCATTTTCTCTTCTCTTGTAATCGCCTTTTCTTTTTTTCTACTCTCCTTTTTACCTTTCATCTCTTTCTCTTCTCTTTTTCTTTCTCATCCTCCTTTCTCTCACTCTCTCTTTTCAAGGGGTGTTTGGGAGACATCCCTGTAGAATCCCATGGGGAGCACATTAGTGTACATACTTTTAACATGCTGAGATTTTGGAGAGCACAATAGCCTTCATTTTCCTAGGTTCATTTGCAAGACTTTAAAAGAACCCTAGCATCCATTAGGGAGGGACAACCTGTTGGTCCAATTCAGCGTGGCAAAGACAATGGCACACACAAGCCATGTCACCCAAACTTGTGTCCTGTTTTTTTGCTTTAAATGCAGCCATCTGTGAACAAAGACAATGCAGCACAAACCATGACATTTAATGTAAATTCTGTGCCCTTCCTGTACCACTTTCACCTCCGCCATTATTTACAGGTACTGCTGGGAATAATTCAGCCCTGTAAACAGATGCTTACAAAGTTCAGTACAGTTTCAAAAAACCAGAAGGACATACAAGAGGTCAGCATGCCTCCTACTGAAATCAGAAAGGTTTCAGGGAAGAAAACACCTAATTAATAGAAATATGCACTGGGGATATGTTAGATCCAGAATTAGAGGATTATCTAGTGCTGTTGGTTTAACAAGCATGGGATTTAGCGGTGAATCATAGGGGGCCGTTTTACTGTAATCACATCAGCAAAGTGTTTTGTCTTCTTCGAATAAACTAACATTTACTGCAATGTTGCACATGAAGAGTGAAATGTGTGTATGCACAGTACAAGTTCTGTAGGTAAATGGATGAATAAGAAGCTCCCATATATAGCTTGTTTAGCAAAAGCTGAATATCAAGCAAATATGGAAAAACACAATTTTATCAAGTCATATATGAAATAGAGATTGGTCACTTCCCTTGATCCAGCCTGGGATGGGGTAGTAAAGGAGCAGCTGAATGCTGAAACAGTCATCTCTCTTCTCAAGGTGGTCTCTGCAGCTTATTTGCATGCTGCAAAGATGTAATTGGCTCAAATTCTTATATTTACCAGTGTGGGTGCCACCGTACAACAGATACCAGGGTGATGATATCAAGAAATATTGAATTATTATCATCTTTCTCATTTATATTATCTATTTTTTTAAATTAAAAAATATTCATTTGGTTTGATTAAATAGATTGATATAGATAATATAGACAGATGTAATAGAACTCCATATAAATGCATTGTAAACAACTCCAACATGTATTAATGCACCCTTGATGCTTTTGGGAAATTAAATTGCATGCCGGAGGCTTAACTACTTTTGCCGTTTCCACCGAGGACCATTTAGGAAATGCATTAATACAGACAGTGCAGGCATCTTAAATGTGTTTACTTGCTTTCTTAAAACATTAAACCCCAAGCAAATGTTTTAAATGAGACATTACATTAAAAGCTGATCTACCCTGTTTAAGAGAACCTGTCTGCTGGAAATGTAGATGTTGCTACATTGGACGACCAAGGGGCTGTAATACTCATTTCTACTGCATTGTAAATACATATATGGGAACTAGTTTACCTGCTGGAGGATTAATGATTCTGTTCTTCCAGTCCTGAGATTTACACAGCCCAGTCACCTTACTGCCTTTGCCCTGCAGCTGGATAGTCAAAGAGCAGAAGCAACCTAATAATTTCATCCATCTGCTCAATTTGCTTTTTCCTCCGATCAGCACATTCCTCACAGCACATGTGCCATCAACACACCTGATTGTAACCCAGCACTGTTCTTTTAGTACATTTGTGAGTCACATTGAAACAAGTATGTAGATTAGGAATTCACAGCTATCACTTAATTAATAATCTATTTTTTCCAGGTCAGTAACCCCAGGAATATTGATGTCTAAAGCTACGTACACGCTTCCAATTATTATCGTTGGTAAACGAACGACGAGCGATCTTGCACGATATCTGCGAACGATCGTATAGCACCGATCCTGTACATACAGATAACGACACGATCGTTCGTAGATATTGTACACACAATAGATGCGATCGTTTGAGCGATAGAGGAACTATGTGCACGACAGGAAGTGAACGAACGTTCGTTCATCACGCATGCTCAGACCATGGACGATCAATGAACGATCGTACACACGAACGATGGTCAACGATCGTCGTCCAATCCGATCCGCCGGTCCGGTCGTTCATTTCCAACGACTTTCCTCGTTCGTCGGCGTCGTTGGTTACTTTTTTACGAACGATTTTTGTCCAATCGATCGTTCGTCGTTCATTTTGAACGATAAAAATTGGAAGTGTGTACGCAGCTTAAGGCAGCTAACATTGCCAGATGTAGGTGAGTAATCGGTGTTTCCAATTTAAGATTTATGTAAGTAAAAACTTGCAATTAAATTGGTCTCATAAAGTGTATGTAAGGCAGAGAGTTTTAACTTTAAACATTACTAAAAAATATAAACTAATTGTAAGCATTGACAACTCCTAGCAATCCTTTCTCTGGTGAGGAGTCATCATTACCAGGAAGGATCACCTCAAATTGTAAATATTCACTTACTTTTATGTGTTGTTTCATTCATTGTTGGCCAGGCGAGTGATATTTTGCTTCCATTGGAAATGCTGATGAATAAACACCGGTCAGCCAAAACTTTAGAAGTGAATGACATGAAATGACATGATGATCTGGCACATTGGCACCTTTCATGGAGTGAGATGTTACTAGCAGCAACTGAACAGGAAATATGGGCAAATGGAAGTATGTGGGCAACTTTGACAAGGGTCCAATTGAGATGGCTGGACTGCTGGGACAGAGGATCTTTAAATTGACAGGTGTTCCTAGTATCCATTAACTAGTACTTACCAAAAATGGGTCCAAGGAAGCACAAGTGGTGAACAGGTACCCAAGGCTGATTGAGGCTAGTCCATATGGTCTAATCCTACAGAGCTACTGTGGCTTAAACTGGTGAAAAACTGGTGAATGATATCCATCAGGGAAAGGTACCAGAAGGCACAGGACATTGCAGCTTGTTGCGTATGATTGTGTAGCTGCAGACCAGTCACAGATCTGCAATTAGTTTTACTTAAAGTGGAACTGAAAAGCTATATAGAGAACATTTCTTATTGTTAACTTTGCCTATAGCAGTGCCTATTCTTGTATGTGAGCATGCCCAGGAACTCTTGTTCCTACATCCTCATAGCTGACTCCCCTACACCTAGGGTCTTTGATAAGTGACTTTGGTGTTGGGTCTATTTCTTACAGACCAAATGCCCCCCCCCCCACTTCCCCCTGGCAATTACATACTGCCACCCCAAGCTATCACAGCTGACACCCAAAACGTACCTGTGCTTTAGGAACTCCCAAACACACTACCAACAGTCTCAGACAGCCCCATCATAGGCATGCAAAGAGAAACTGGGGGGGCTGTCTAAAATCAAAGGCACATGTCTACTGTGCACAATATTCACCCAGTCCGGCCAGGTACAATTGTTATTCACTCATTAAACAATTATTTTAGGAACACCTGTACATACCTGCTTTATGTGACAACAATGCAATGTATACATTCATCCAGATACAGGACAGGAGCTTGAGTTATTGTTCACATCAAACATAGATTGGGGGGGATGTAAGTGTTACATGATTGTTGATACCATTTGGGTTGGTTTGAGTATTTCTGCAATTACCGATCCCCTAAGAAGTATGCAAAATACATCAAATCTTGAGACTACATCGGGTTCAATTTTTAACACCTGAGTACAGAAAGAGGAGGCTGCAGTGGGCACAAGATCCAAAACTGGATATTTAGCCTGGTCTGATATATTTTAATCTTTGCCTGGGTGAGAGTAAGCCAGTAACCAGATCTAAATCCAATGGAACCCTTAGGATATGGTAGAAGGGGAGGGTTCAAGCTGAGAAATTCACAGAAGTTGCATGTTGACATGGGCCAGAATCTCAAATGAATGTAGGTGGAGTGTAAAACTCATTTGTAAAGAACTGACATTGTTTCATAAACTAAGAATAGGTAGTCCCTTCCCAGTATTAACCCAGTATTCCTAATAGATTGAAAGAACAGTACAGTATTCCCGGTAAATTGAAAGAACAATGCCGTGTCATGCATTAAGTACAATACACAGCCCATCTTGATAAAAACAGTAACACATTTATTTGATAAAACCAAATCTCCAACATAATATGCTCATGAAAGTGACAGCAGTTTTGTGACTTTTTCTCCTATGTGGTTTGCAGTTTTTTGTGATCAGAAGGTTTAAGAAAGCATTAACATCTAGAAGTCAGCGTTTTATTATTTTTTTTAGTCCCTTTATTGTTCATGAAAATACCTTGAGGATTAAGGTACTTATCTCACAGTAAGTGGCATTTGCCTGTC
This sequence comes from Pyxicephalus adspersus, assembly GCF_032062135.1. NCBI lineage: Eukaryota > Metazoa > Chordata > Amphibia > Anura > Pyxicephalidae > Pyxicephalus > Pyxicephalus adspersus. Next base: position 4,136,374 of record NC_092863.1, on the reverse strand, counting down.
ACCTATCAGGAGCCGTTTGCAAAGCCCCGAGGCTCTCAACGATCCACGTTATATATATCTCAAATAAAGCAACAGAGCGTGTTTTCAAAACCCAAAGGTCAAGGCGTTGACCACGTATTAACCTTTAATATATATCAGTGACACCAAGAGGTAATCATAGATCATAGATCTTTTTTTTATATCTTTTTTTTTTCTTTTTTTAATTCTAGACTACAAATACTCACTAACGTGAACTAATGCATCTCTACAACTAGAACATTTTTTACTCTGTACATCTCAATGATAATTAATGCAGTTTTAATTGTCTTAAGGCATCAACTGATAAAATGTGTGCAATAGATAAATAAGATATTAAATTAAAAAATAAAACCTTCTCGGGCTAATAAAGTGATTCTTTATATATATATATATTTATATAAAAAAACATCCCCAGGTTTCTCTTAAAGTGCGTATGATCAGTCATGCTAATTAAAGTTGCGACGTGAGATTCAGCCTTCCTGTGGGGCAAGGTTGTTTTGCTGAGCCTAGCAAGATGGATGGCTTGGATGTCGGTTAAGCATTTTTTTATGTCTGTCATTGTAATGATCTATTTTACTATTTTACTTATTGTTGGAACATGCTGTTTATGGACTTCTTGAATAAACTTTTTGGACGATTCCATGAGCGTAAAAAGCATATTGGAGTTTAAAGGAGAAGGATCGCCTCCTAAAACCAAGGATGGTGCACCATACTTGTAGAGGCACCTTGATAATGTGGTTGCCACAAATGTTTTTTTTTGCTTCTTGCAACCTCTAAATCTGTTTATGACTATGAAATATGCTTTGAGTAAAGTCCCCTATTCCTTCAAGACTTGTGCTGATGAGTTTTTTGCTTTGCCATTTTTTATGAGCCTCTTAGGTGAACAGGCTTACGTAACACTTACACTTGAAGAGCTTTGGTAGAACTGACAAGATCCACTGCTAAAAAGTCCAATCTTTTCCAATCTAGAATATTATACAATGGCTGGACTTTTTTCCTTTAGGGTTTTATTATGAGCCTACGATAGGTCAGCAGCACCTTGTATTAACTGTCTGGACCCTTGGGTCTAATTCTTCTCTATTTTTCTATGTATTGGTAAGTACTGGTGCTACTTGTGTAAATGTCCCTTGATAGTGGTAAGTTACCACCATACATTGCAGAGTTTTATTATTAAACAGGTTTCAAATTAGGTCGCTTTTTACCAACTAGCAAAACTGACTAATGTAGTAAAAATTCCCTTTTGGCTCTTGTCCCACTTGTCGTGTTGTTGGGAGCCGCAGGCCTTATCTAGGCTAGACTTTCTAAGACTATGTTCACACTGCCCATAACACTGTGGTGAGTTTAACACTTCCACAAGCCGGGGAACCACTGCTTCTCAGGAGATGCTACATATGGCTTCTCCCGGAGGCAACTCCGTAGAGAATGATGAGGGCTGTAGTACAAGGACCACACTCTACTGCAAGCTGCCAACGGTGCAGAGACAAGCACTTTAAGAACCAGTGCTAGGTGCTTTCTGCCCTTTGATCCCAAAGCAGGACTCAACCTGACCTAAGGTGTTTCAAGGACTCAAGGAAAATTAGACTTTAGATTAAACCTAAGCTCCAGGCACAAAAAACTTTGATAAAAAAATGCCTTAACAACCAAGAATGGAAACACACTTTGTGGGAACACAATGCTTTTGGAATCTCAACTCCTACCTTGTAAAAGCAGCACAAGCACCATTACTGAGCTATACATAGAATACTCATTAAATCTCCCTGAACATAGGCAAAGACAAACAAATGCCTTCCATAGTCTTCTGTACATTGTTTTTTTCCAAGGATCATACCATCTAAATATACTGACTGCTGTAAAGTGGTGGATGGGTATTTAGAGCCTATTTAAGAATAATGCAATCCTGTTCTATCTGTGATGAGTTGCAAAGTCAGATTTCACTGGCAGAGGCGATGTAGCCCAATCTGCATTAGGGTGTTAGGTGCGATGGTAGAGGTATCAGGAGGTGCTATTCTATGGAAAAGTTGGCAACAAGGGTGATACCTTGAATTGATAGGATAATAAAAAGGGGGTTGGGTAGCACAAACAGCATAATATTTGCCATTTTTTACTGCTGTTTTTTCCCCATTGTTGAGATTTCTGCCCTTTATCCTGACAAAAAAAGTGCCGACATAACAGGTATTATGGGAAAGTCTAATAGGGACAACCTTAAAAACAGACAAAACCAGTTTCATATGTTATTCAAAATGAAAAAAGAAAGCTTTGGCTTGACATCTACCTAATTTGATCATTTAACTACTTCTCTGCATAACCAATGGGGCAAAGCTGGGAAATGAAGCAATGGGATTTCATATAACCCGTAGACCAAGGACAACACACTAAATAAATGAATGTAAGTTACAGGACCAAAATAACATTTCATATGCTGCTCAAAGCTTTTAGGTGTAGTTGGAGCTGATTACCAAATCACTTATCAACATGACAGAACTTGGTAATCAAGGCTCCACTCATAGTAATGAAGGCCATTTCATTTTTGGGGTCAAGGGTATCTCAAAGGTATCTCTGTAGTTGGAGCTGATGACCAAGTCACTCAACAACATGACAGAACCTGGTGATCAAAGTTCTTCTCATAATATTGAAGACCATATAATTTTGGGGGTCTAGAGTATCTCTATAAAGTATAATAATGGCTCTATTTCTCAGATTTTATCAGAATGGTATACTTCCCCTTTAAGTCATGACCAATTACTTAAAAGATTACATCACGACTCAGAGTGGAACATCCATTTAGTAACCATGACTGTGAAACTCAAAGGTATAAGGATCATTACAACCAACCAACATAGCTCATTGTTTTACATTATAAATGGTATCAAGCTTTTTGCTTTTGGCAGCTAAAGGCCAACTGTTGATTGAAGACTACAACACAAAAGTGACTAAATAAACCAAGTCCTTCTCAGAATAGGTCAATTCATGTTCCTCTTGTTTTGCCAAGTGGATTCCCCTTAAATTAAATCAGAAAAGCTTTTAGCTGCAACATTAGCATATAGATTTACTGTCTGATGGTTTCCAAATATAGCTTGAGACACACAAAATATTTATTTAATATTTTTTTTTCTTTGAAATGTCACTGAAAGTCGGCGACAGTGTAATCCAAATTCCAACACAAGATGCCGGTTAAGAGACAACCAATCCATCAATGACAAAAATGATCTTCGGGTTACAAAGGTGAGCGATTGTCCGATAGCCCACAGAGAGGCATCTTCACAGAGGGAACACCAAAAAACCAGAAAACGTAGAATATTGCCATCCGCCAACCAAGTTGCCCTTTTCAAGTTTTAAGTACACTTTGTCCTCCTTATCCAAGTAGAGAAGAACTCCGTTGGTTGCTGCCTCTCGAGTTACATCTTTATCACCGGCAAATGCCGAAATGACTGGTTTCCCATTCAGCATCAGATTAACCTAGTGGATAAAAATGGACCGGATAGTTATTGCTAAAGACATTTGGGGTTTAGACTTTACAAAATGAGACTCTGTTAATATACAACATTTATGTTAAAAAGTTGAACTCTTGGTGGTGCCTGAAGGCTCCATTATGTGTCTAAACCCAAAAACAAAAATGTATTGCATTGCAGCTTGATAGTTCCTAGATATTATTATTATTATATATTAATTGCATTTTTATTTTTTTTTTGTTTAGTAAGTTTTTTTTGCATGGTGACCTTGCCAGTAACACACTTCTTGTTCTAGGGTGACCAATCCTAGGATCACCAAAGGACAAGAAGTATGCCAGAATTACTGAAACCTTCTACCATCTGACATAAGGGGATTTTTCTGTAGTTAGTGGAAGACAACTGAAAAGAGCGGAATATTTTCACTGTAGCTAACTGAAGCTGCGCTAAATTATAAACACAATCACATTTTGAAGTCTTGGATACACCAGTAAACATCATCATCATACTTGATTTAAATGATCAGCCATTTCTTCCTGCTTGTTTTAATCAAGGTATGGTTTGCTTGGTGTACACACTGTTCCCATTTTCAATACTACATCCTTAGTGCCATATTCATTGCTACCTATCCTAATGGACATACTCTAACTCCCATGACCCTTCCAACCCTATGTAGGCAGCCAAAAACTTCATGGGAGTGACCACATGAAGAGTGCCCTGCCCATCCCTTGTTTTGCCACCGATTACGAGAAAAGATCATGTGATAACATTACTTTCCAAAATGTTTAAAATATCAAAAATGATAAGGAAAAAACATTAAAAACTTTATTTAAAGTATGTGAGAATTGTGAAGAGGTGTAACTACATCTGATGATCAGCTTTAACAGCAGCTTTGGAATCTTCTCTTGGCTTCTGTTGACCATATCAAATCCCATGACCTATTCTACACAGCTAATTAAACTTCTGCCTGAGTGTAAAATAATTAAATGATTCTTTGCATATAATCCATGCATGACATTCTTGGCTTAAGCTAACAATGAACAGCCTACCTGTATTCCGAAGGAACACAAAGCAGATAGCCATCTGCTCACTTTATTTCTGAGAGACCCCTTAAATGCATAATGACTGGTATCTCAAAAATTGAAAGAATCAAGAAACACTCTGCCTCGTTCAATGCAGTTTTGTTTAACAGACTTCATATTATGCTAATTTTCTTATAAAGAGAAATAGACTGGTAACCACCCCAAAATATCACACAACAAGTATCCTGATGTGTCCAAAACAACCATTCTCTTCCAGGGTTCTCCTGAACCCTAGGGTTCTTCCAGAACTTAGTAGGGGTTCCCTGACTTGTGGTTGGTTGACTATCTGTTTGATGGTATCTGATTAGTTCCAGGCCAATGCCACTCTTGGCAGTGCCGGCTAAAGCACACATTGTTTTACCTGTCTGTAAATGTGGCATTCTAACGACCATGGTAAGGAGTAGCATTCATTCCACAGACCACCAATGTAGGTGATAGTTAAGGAATTGGTTTAATCAGGGTTCTTGATACTGAAAAAAAACTTTTTAAGGGTTTCTTTGAGTTAAGATTTGGGAAAGACTGGTTTAAACCATCCATCCTGATAGTGTTAGGATGGGGGAGGGGGCAAATGGGGGTTATTAGGAAATCATGCTCTTATTTTTAGAATATATTTAAATTTTTAGATTAAGTTTTAAATCACTTATTCAGTTTAGGCTGATGAACTTTTTATTTAGATTGAAATCCCACCTATTATATGTATTTTGTAGTCAGCCTATATTCAGTCCAACCAAAATAGCTTGCGAAGACCAGAAGTGAGGCCAGCTTTGGGTAGATATAGCTGTATAAATGTAGATATATTGAAAGTAAAAATACCAATTGTACTATGGTAAGGTCATCCTTAATTAGAATAGAATCCACTAAATCTGACCTACATAGGCCGTGATATTGACACTTCCATTGGATAAGACAAACTGCTATTAGCTCTACCTACCAGTTTGGGATGGACATACGTGTTTGCAAAATTCATTGCACTCAACATGGAAAGCTAATGAAGGCAATTTTGTTGGTTTTCAAATGTACAATTAGCCCTTTACTAGGGGCTACCAAATCCATTTTACCTATCATTTTCTTCCATCAAGAACTTCCCCTTGTTAGCCTCATTATTTAAAATTTTGTTCACATAAAGAAAAAAAACAGCACAAACAGTTAATAAAATGTTTTAGGCTACCACAGATCAACTACACAAAAATGCAAGAACCTATAAAAGAGACAAAAGAACAATAAATTACCCTAAATGAATCTGAAAAAAAAAGAAAAGATGTTGCTCAAGCAAGATCCTTTTCAGTGAATGAATGATGAGTCAATCCCAGGCAGGTTATGATCATTCCTGTGATTCCTGCAGCCATGGGAAGACCATCGGACACAGGCTTGCAGATACAGCAGCACCAAATTACCAATCTTTCATCCATGTTCTGGTCATCATGTCCCTTGTGTGGTCATTCTTTAAACAGTCAATGAAGGTTAGGAGACCTCATCTTGGCCTTATAAATGGAGGTCTGAACAGGACTGAACATTTGTTTGCCTATCCAATAATAATTTGTCTCCTTTTAGAACTTTCTTTTAATTTTCATTCAGGGGAGTGGGGGGCTAAATATAAAAAGCACTTTTCAGTAGATATTAGCTAAGAATATTTCAGTAAATATCAGTAGGCATCAACCCATAGGACTGCTATAGCCACACCACTCACTATAATGTTATATCACAGTCTCCATAGAAGCCTTACTGCTCCATGACCGTAAAATGTTCCCATTAACTTCATCGTCTCTTTCCAACTTTCTCTAAATAATTATGGCCCAATAAAGGATGCAGTAACACTTCACATAACCCGTGATATTAATTTTTTTTTCCAATTTGCATAAGGAATATAGAATATAAAAGCAAGTAACTGCAGCGTCAAATTGATTCAGGACTTCAGTGAGGTGTTAAAGGGGTCAGATGCAAAAGACCTACATTATCTGAGACCTACATACTAGAGTAAAGAAGAAGTTCTACTGAATCATAATATCCCAGAAATTTATATTGGACATCTGGAAATAAAGCTCAGTAATATATATGGGGATGTATAGTGGGGGACCTGCAGACACCTCCAGGTAATAATGGGAATTACACCAATCACTAAAATGTACCTGCACCTACTAAAGAACATGCGCCACTTTACACTTTGATCATCAAAATGAAAGTGTATGTCTGGCAAAAGAAAAAACTATTTTTGCAGTGCATGCAAGTTTTTCCATGCTTTGTCTCTTTAGAAATACTGCAAGTACACTTCTTGTAGTGATCTGACAACACAGTTTTGTTGCATGGAAATCTTAAGGACCAATTCAGACCAGCAGTAAGCTGCAACATTTGTCTGCAGTCCCCAAAGATCCCAATCAAGGAATAAGAGCGTTTGGGAACCATTTCATTAATGCAGAATGCCGCATGGTTCCCAACGATTGAAAATTTGGTGTTGGCTGTGTGGTTGCTATTTTGGCTGTTCCAAATATGGTTGTCTGTGGTGCAGTTTGGCGCTTCTGGGTCCGCAACAGCACTTTGCTGTGTACCCAGGAGCAACCAACTATGAAATTTTGCCCTACAGGTGTGAAAGGGCCCTCAGTAATACTGTCTGCCCTGTGCAGATCATGCCTCACATTTCATTATTTCTCCCAGCCCGCTGGTATTTTCAGAAAGATTAGCAAGGCCTTCTTATTTTCTGAATCTAATAGCGTAGCTCTTCAGTGGACTCAGTTTTAATGAGCACAGGTTTAAAATACTCATTACATGTTTGTAAACTAATATTGTGCAGTATGTAATTTAAAAATTGTTTTTTTAATCTTTTTATACAATGTATTCTCTACTACTTATCAAGCTGTAATGATATATTGTATGCAAGCCTTAAAGTGGTACTTCAGTTGAGAGTTTGCTTTTTTTTGTTGGATTTAGCAAATGAAATGTAATTCGGCCAGGGCTTTTAGTTTTGTTTAGTGAGATTTGGAGCTGTCACTACAGTTTTGCTCTGTGTTCTCCTTTCTAGAGGCTGTGATATGGGGACATGAGGAAGCAATGCCATGCCTCTACCAAGATGGCGACCTCCACACATAAATTTAGTGCAGAACAAAGCAGGGTAAGCTTGCAATGGGGCCCACAAAACAGCAGACGCAAGGAAACCACAGATCTCCCAGTGGTTTTAGGGAAATACTGGTGACTATTCTTTACCCTTTACTTGTTTTTTTTCGGGCAAAATTCTGTTCAGAGACATAGGGCCTTCTCCCTGGGTCTTCATGATCCATAAAATCTGTCCACATCCTACCTGCCCCACCTGTGCCCCCAATTCACTTAACTTGTTCTTTAAATCCAGAGGCTTTCCAAAAAGGACTCTTTTTTGGGGTTAAAATTTACCCTGATCAATCTAGGGTATTTAGGGAGAAAAGTGAAAAATAATGGAGACAGTGTTGATTAAAGACAAAACTAATTCAACTTCACATTTTCTCTGATATAAAACAGAGGAGGAATACTTCTAACCTTTAAATAACCACGCACGGAAGTAGACGGAGATGCAGCGGAATTCTTTTTTTTTGTTAAGATGAAAAGGCTGCAATTGAAAATGTAATTATGTTTGTGAACACTTATAAAGTACTTCTATGCACCCAATACATTGTGATTCAAAAGAACTCTCATTAAAAAAAAAGAAAAAGGAAAGCGGAAATTGAGCAGATAGTATCGCACCTTTGTTATTCCTGCTGATTTAGGTGTCAAATTCCCAATATAAAACAAATAGCTCCTCTAGACTTTTTATTCCTGGAATCTTACAGAGATTGTTTTTCTTTTTTAGGATATGGTGACCATGAGGCGTAAGTCAACCCACTGAAGGCCCTAATGGAGAGAATGTCCATTTTCTGCCCCTTTAAAGCTCAACTCCAGGATAATCAAGGATTTTCCTAATATAAGGTTTGTGTATTCTTACTTATATCTTATATACTTATATATAACTTATATCTTGCTTTGGGTGTTCCAGATTAGAATGGTAGCCATACCCTTCATCAATGGTGTCTTCATACCGGCTTGTATTGCAGAGAAGAAAAGGGAGTCTAACCAGTCCTATTAGCTCAGAGCCCATGGGACAGTCATAGTTAGATCCCCTGCACAACTGCTGTAACATATTCGCTGTTTAATGAAATGGAGAATAATACAATATCTATCTGACTGCAAATCTTTTTCTACAAATAGTTCTTTGGGGCTTTAATTACTATGCAGCTTCTTACTCCATAAATTCTGATGCATTATGGATGCCAGTTTGGGAGATACTACTCAAAGCTGATACCCGGTGGCTCACGCATTTCATTATTACTAATGATTGGATGAGATAAATCACATGAGAAACAAAGGATGTTAAAATGGAAATACAATTAGCTTTGAAAAATTATATTGTACCTATGAAATGCTCTACTTCATAGCAATTATTCGGATTTAACATTTCATTTTGGCTGGCAGAATATTGATGGATGATTTTTAATAAGTTCCATATTAGCTATTTGAGTTATCCAGGAAACCTAACCTGACAATGCCATACGACCTCTCCTGCATCGCATGTAGACACAAAGGGCCTGATTTATTAAAGCTCTCCAAGGCTAGAGAGAATACACTTTCACCAGTGAAACTGGGTGATCCAGCAAATCTGGAATGGATCTTGTACAGAATTGTAAACATTTGCTAACAAATAGCAAATTACTTTTAGGAAGTCCATGCCAGATTTGCTGGATCACCCAGCTTCACTAATGAATATGTATTCTCTCCAGTCCTGGAGAGCTTTAGTAAATCACGCCCAAAAGGTCTGATTGCTGGGGATTACTGGGGAAGATAAACTATCATGTGGAAACTGGGGTTATATAACAAACTTGGAATGGATCTTGTCTGGACTTTATTTCATGGATTCCCGAAAAATTTTGAGAAAGGCTGCAGTAGAAACTACTCCAAAATGCCAAGAAGGTCACCAAGAGTAAATGATAGATATCATAGGAAGAAGATCACACTTTTGAAGACCCCAAAGGACTGGGGTGATTAGACCCAGCAAACACCACGATTCCCTGCAATATCACTTAACTATAGGCTGACACTTTTAAACAAAGCTCATTCACTTTCCGCGTATGAGGCACCAAAAATAAGCCTGCAAGGTTAATGGACTCATTAAAAATTCACAAGCCCCATAAACATAGTTATTAATAAAAATAGCACAGGATAATTACGGATGGGTCACACCTTTCTGCTGTAGCCTCGCTGCACACTCAGAACAAAGTATAGTCATGCTATGATGCCACTAATTTACACTACAAAGGGATAAAACCCGGACTATATTAGCATCCTGTTTATTGGGGCTGCAGGAGCTGTAATGTTCTCATTAATATGATTATAAAAGCTTTTTGCATGAGTTGTGTACTGCGACACAGACAGCTGGATTTTCCAAAGAATGTAAATAGCAATGAGCGAAATTGTTAAAGGTCAATTCCAGGCAACTATTAACGCTTAATGAACCGCCAAGAAATCAAAAAGTTTATTCAATTGGTAAAGTTAAACTTCATGATCAAATTCATTTTCAAGCTAGATTTTAGATGCCGTTTTTACTCACCTAAAGTAACATGTCACGGAGTCTTCTCTATTCTATTTATTAGAGATGGGATCCTTCTTCAGGTGTCCTCAGCACAAAATTTAGAGAGCACTTTGGCTGATGACACAGGGGAATATTATCTTAGCATGGACACAGTCACTGAATGAGCTCATGGAAACTTTCCTTTGTACTTATTCTGGAAGGGGAAACTGGGAAAGCTGATGAGCAGATCTCACCAGCAGTATAAGGATCCACTGAGTGATTTTAATCCATCTTTATCCACTTATGATTGCACCTTATCTAGTCTTTTTATACACACAACCCATGTCAAATCTTTTAGACCTAATCATAAATTCCTTCTTTTCTTGATACTGTTAATACAACTCTGTCCAGTGTTTAAGATTTGACTCTCTTTGGTCCGGTTTCTGTAGATAACATTATATCTGATTCCTGCCTGTTAATATTTATTTTTTTGTCCAAACTGATTTAAGTTCCTATGAAACACAATAAATCTGGTAAGGACTCTCCTGAAAAAATCAGAGCACCTCCAACCTAGGGGACCATTCATGAAATAGACAAGTGCAAAGCACCTCTAAGAACTCCCAAACCAAAATGGCCAAACGTATGAAAACATCTTTTTGTTTGTAACATCAAAGCAAAAATGGGACAATTTATTAAAGCTCTCCAAGATTGCAGAGGTGAGACTATCATGTGAGAACCTGGGTAATCCAGAAAACCTTGAGGAGATTTCTTAAAATATAATTTGTTATTAGTTGCCCAATCTTTTTAATCCTGGACCAGATGTTTGCTGGAGATCCATCCTCCTTTTGTGTCCACTGGCATAGGGACAAGAAAGAACAGCTATTGACAAAATTGGGGTTGAAAGTAAATCTTAACTGGGAACACTTGTTCTTGGGAAGGGAAACCTCCTTACCTAGGAAGGATGGCCACTCACTTCTTGTTGGGTTTTCAAAGCAGTAGGTGAACCAAAATCTTCCCGGGAGGACAATGACAAGCAGACCTTTCATTGAGTGATAACGTAAGCTGCCATTGGTGGCTAGGTCCACTTTAAACCTACTTTTTCCAAAATTTTTAACAAATATAATGCCAACTCTAATTAAATAATAGGATGGTAATTATACCTTCTGGACATTTTAGGTTACCATATGTAGGAAATACTGCTTACCTGTATTGTTTGGCTTTGGTAAACCTTAATGACATGAAAGTTGAAGCTATAGATCCCTTTTCTCGGGGCCACGAACACCGATTCCAAAGTGAAAAAATTTCCCACGTTTACTAAGATCTGTAAGACATAAAAACAACCAAATGAGAGATAAACAAACAAAGGTAGAATTGTGGCTGAAAGATAAAACAACTATGACCATTTTGGGCCTAAAACCCCCTTTCAGGGATTGAGTTTGGGTGATTCTGATAAAAAAGGAACCCATGACACCAAAGCATATAAGCACATTATGGACCTGATTTATTAAAGATCTCCAAGGCTGGAGTGAATTCACTTTCATCAGTGAAGCTGGGTGATCCAGCAAACTTTAAATAGATCTGATTCAGGATTCAAAACATTTGCTAACAAATAGCAAATGACTTTGAAGAAATCCATTCCAGATTTTCGGCATCACCCAGCTTCACTGATGGAAGTGTATCCTTTCCAGCCTAAATCAGGCCCTAAGTCATTGTGCACATCTATCTTCCTTGTAACAGTTTGGAAAGGTTCCTTTTCTGTTACCATCAGTTCCCATTGGTTTGACCAAATTTGTGGATGAACTTGAGTTGTCTAGACAGAACCTCAACTTCAACCCTCAAATAATTGCATTCCAGGTTTTCCTGCCCAAGCTAAGTACCCAATCTCACCTGTAACTATCCCCTTTAACGTGAACTGGCATATAACACCACAGATGTTTTGGAAAGACTTTCCAGTAGATTGGGGGCTTTTAGGAAATTGGTAATTGTTTGGAAGGACATTGTTGGACCAGTTTTGTGGGTGTAGTTCAGTTGCTAACACAGAGTTATGACCTCAACCCTACTAAACACCTTTATTTAATATGGAATGCCGATTACATTCCACATATCCTTGTCAGTACCCAACCTCACCTTTCCATATCAACCCCATTTGGATGCACTGGCACATAATATCATAAACACAAGCCTATATGGTGAAGTAGAGGCCACCAAATCTTCAAAGCGGGGGCCAAATCCATATTTTGGCCATGGTCTAGGAATGGAAAATGCTGCAATTATATATAGGAGTGATAATCAAGCCTCCACAAAAAATGAGTTATATATTACCAGAAAATGTCCACAACAAGCATTTTGCTGATAATCTTAATTATATGACTGTATGAGTATGTAATACATCAATCTTGGAATATTTGCCTCAATAAGCACTTTTCAACACACTTGTGTGCTTGGTAATTATAATGCTATATTGCTAATAATAGTATGCGAACTGTATCAGTAATCCATCCTATAGTAAGCCACAGAGTAGACATGGGTTTTCAACCTTTTTAACATGGGGGAACCCTTGAAATAACTTTCAGGTCTTCATGGAGCCCCTTTTATATTTACTATATCCACAGCTCACAGTATATTAGTGTGGTGGTCACTGTGAAGAAAGTCTTCCAAAAATGTCTTGCCAAAAGTAGTCCCTAAAACTAACCTGAGAGGCACAATTAGTCATTGCTCAAGGAACTTCTAGCAACCTCTGGAGGAACCCTGGTTGAGGACCTGTTGCTGCCTAGTTGCACATTTTTGCACCAGTAATTTTAAAATGATCAGTACATAACTGATATATGAGTGGGTCCTGTTGGATGAATTATGGCACCTTGTATCTTTCATGCACTTTGTCAGTGAAGTATCTTCTTTAAGGTCTTGCAGCAAAAGATGTCCTAATGCATTTAATGTAATGTATAATAAATGAAAAGTTTATTAGGGGAATCAGGACCTTCCTGTAAAAGCTGCAATAGATGAGTGGAGATTGATGTCCACTAAGTTCAAGTTCCATCGTTAAGTGGGTTCAACCCAACTTTCATGAACATGTGCAGAAATGCAAGAATGTCCACTATGTTTATAAAGGTGTCATGGTCAAGAGTCCATAAACCGTTGGACATGTACTTTAATATGATAGATACATTCAAGTATAAGGAAGAAAAAAGAAAAATAAAGTGCAAAATCCCTCAGCGACCAATAGGAACCGTTTGCAGTGCGGCCAGCCAGTAAAAGATGACTTCCAATGGGTTTCAACAGACTACTGCACTTTGATCCCAATAAATGCATTCAAATCTCGACTTCCACAGTATTGTATTTTATCTCAACGAGCAATGCATACATCTTCCCAGACAGAGCATGAAGGCAAATGCATTAAAATTGCCTATAATTTTCAGAGCCTGCAAGGGATAAATATGTACATCTTATACAGATGCACGGCCACTGTCTCTCGGAAATGATGCTGCGCTGTTGTCTCTCAAGCTTTTTGCAATGCAGCATATTTAGGTGTAATTAGAGTAGAATAGAACCAATTCCCTTTGGAATGACCGTAGTTGAAATTCTGGAGTTCGCTGAATCCAGTTCATTAATTATATTTCAGTTACACTGTCGGAGTGCAAATAAAAAACAGTTTGTTCTTCTATTCTATTCCTTTCTGTAAATTTAAAACAGCCCAATAAAAAAAGATATATTATACAAATACCATAAATTGTGTTTCTATTAAAGCTTACACCATACCTTGGCTTTACTGACTGCATCCAGTTAATTGTTGTATTTCTGAAAACTATAGAGGGTTATGCTATATGTTGGTGGCATTATCATAAAATAAATGGATGATACTGAATAATATGAAGGCAGAATAAAACACAAGTAACTCTTTATTTAATAAAGTAGTACATTTATTTTAAATATAATGATTATAATAAGGCAAAAGTGGATAGCATTAGCAAAGAATTACAATGTGTCTAGCTGTAAGGTTAATCAGATGGAAAATTCCGGTCCATTAATTTCTGCATTCCTAACTAAGAGAGGTGTCCTGCTGCCAGTGCAACCTAATACAATAATAATGTATTGAGAATTGAATGTTCTTTGGAAGAAAGTGTGCACTTGTGTGTGCGTGGGGATGTAGGTTTGGGGCTGTGTTAAGGACATTAGATTGCAAGCTCTTCTGGTGAAGCAACAAGATTAAACATTGTTTAAACAGAGTAACTTAACATTTTCTGTAAAACCTTGCAGAATATATCATAGAATATAAATGTGCAACTTAACTAAATAAAATGTATGTATGCACCCAAGTCAGACTGATGTTTTCTAGACAGGAATACCTAATTTTGCTGCATGGGTTACAATCTGCAATAAACACAGGTGGGTGCATTAAAAAGATCTGATCACCCAAATATTTTGTTATGGGTATGTTTATTCTCTTATTGGCCTTCCTGTTTTTCATGTTCAAGATAAAAGATGATAAATGGAAATTGTAGCATGAGACACCTTTATATAAAGTACTCAGGAGGCAATGCTGGGAGGTCAGCTGCCATAATCTCTCCCAAGTCCTTCTCAAGAGTCACAAAATCAGTCACAAAAAACTGCATTGTTAATTTTAGTGGAATGAGACCTTAATGAGAATGTCAGATGGTTTCTGATTGCTAATTGATTGCAATTGTTCTAAATTTGTTCTATGCTATGAAATCCTGACCAGCAGATGAGGGAGGTCCTGAAACAAACTTTGGGCCTGGTAACATAGTTTGGGATCAAAAAAATTCAACTATTAATACCATACACCACCAACCGAAACAACCGCTAGTAGGCTAAGTGAATCTGCACTGTACTGTTCTGTAGTCAAACTTATTTATGTACACTATAATTGTATCATTACCGCCCCTCTGGGCCTTCATTCTGTACCCCAGCCTATGCTATAATAATACAAATCATGAAAGACAAGCAAAGGTCCGTCTCTAAGAAAAATATTCAACCCCCCTAGGATCAGATTTTATTGAAACTCAGATGCCCAGGCCATATTGTGCTGCATCAGTTTAATTATCTACAACTCTATGACTAATATGCCAGTTCTGCTGAGAACTAGAAACATGTACAAGCGTGCATTCCTAGTTTTCTGCAGCAACATTGATGGAGGTTTTTCCCCACACAGGGCATCCCATAGGCCTATTGCACCACAGGTCAAAGTGAAAACTAAGGGGATTAGGCAGCAAAACATTACAGGGTGCTGATCTGAACAGCAGAACCTCCAGACAGAGAGCCATATTAAGTCTTTATGTTTTTACACACTGATTCATTGCTTCTGCATGTTCACTGGGTGGCCAAATCAAAGGCATCATTAAATTAGGATCGCAAAGACTAGAAGAGAGGCGTACAAAGCTGATTTGGAGAAAACGCTCATTGTGAGACACTACAACGCTTGCTAGTTGTGTTTGCATTCCCGCAGAGTAAGTATACAGTAGGAAACACATCCTGCTGTGTCCCCACCAATAAATCACGATACACGCTTTCTTCACGTTCACAAAATTAAATAACACTGACGGCAGGGAATTAATTAATGACTTCATTTACTTTAGACATCTCTTTTTTATATGGCTTTGCTCTTTTGCAGCTGTAAGCAAACTGAAAAGCCAGGAGTCACTCAAGTCAGCAATTTTTCAGTCCAAGCTAATTCCATCCGTAGACTCCTTGGTTTTATAACGCTGACCTTCCATACAATCATTTTATTCCAATGACCAAAATAATTTCTGGAAGCAACACAATATCCATTCACCTGCCTGATCACTTACAGCTGCAAAAAGCCATGGGCTTAAAGGCAATTAGAATTTTCTAAACTGTCCAATTATTTTTATCATCGTTTTGATCTCAAAATTTATAAAGATGACGGCGATCAGAATTACTGGAGGAAAGATCAGTAACCTCCAGATCATATTAGAATATTAAAATTGATCTTGTGGCAACCACTTGGGTCATAACATGTATGGCTCATGATACGACTGCACTAAGACAGATCTAATAAGCAACATAAAAGAGAAGATCGCTGTAGCTTGTTAGCAATTGACAGTTACAGCAAATTGTAGGGTTGAAGTGACACCAATAATTGGCTAACAAGTCCAATAAAATGGCAAGTTTTAGAAATACATTGTCTTTATGACAGACACAAAATGAAGGACTTTCAGTCATTATAGTATGTATTCCTCATTATAGATCAGCAATTCTCAACCTTTTTATCCCAGAGGAACAATTGAAATAATTTTTAGGTTTTAGGGGAACCCTTGGAAAAAGTAAGAGCTGGAGGTCAGTGAACAGAATGCCACTTCCATTAGTGGTCATTGAGTAAACCGAGTGGTGATTGATGATTCCACCATTACAGACAGCTAAAAGATCATTGACGTCTGAACTGGCAGGCAAAATCTGACAAAATCAATTAGTAACAGCACAGGAAAACCTCAACAACCTTTACAGCAGCCTTTTCTTGACCTCTTGACATGGGGGAACCCCTAAAATAATTTTAAGCTTCCAAAGAACCCTTCCTATAATTTCTAAAACTATGGCTGACAGTACATTGTGGTCAGTGGAAAAAATGCTTCTTACATTGCTGCTCATGGAAACAATGCCACCCTTAAAGATAATCGCCAAAAAGATCATTTGTGCCAGTGGTAATTAACCTGAAAGGTCCAAATTGGTCAAAGCTCAAGAAACACCTGCAACTTCTGGAGGAACCCTGGATGAGAAACACTGGACTAGAGGAACCTTAGAGATCCACAGAACCTTGGCTGAGAATGCCTGCCCTCCGTCTTTAAAACATAACCCATGGGATGTTTGGACTTTTTCTCCTAACCTGCTGCAGTAGTCTTTTCAATGTCCATGTAAAAGAGAAAGAAATTGGAGACATTCTAGCATTCCAAAGAAGCATAAAATCAGATCCTGTATTCTGCATGTGTAGCTCCACCTCTGATATATTACCTTTTGATAAGCAATTGATATCCTTGCTTACATTTGTTACATTGCAATATATGCTGAGATATGATATTAATATTACAGATAGGGGACAATGATCCGAATGTTAATGTTAGGTCTATCATCACAGTAGGTCTGTTTTTGTTCAGCTGCCATTTAAATTAATGATATCAAACCTTTGAGAACTATCTTCCACCAGTCTTTAAAAGGAACTGATGTTAAATTAAACAAAACCAATTAAATTAAACGTGTTTAAATCATTATTAATTGTAATGGTAATAATAAAAAGTGGGAAAAAACTCAGAAGATATTTAAAGTGTACAGGGATTTGCTGGTCTTGTAAACCGGATTCAAAATCGATCTGGTAATATGTTCTAAAACTTATCACTGCGGATCCATTGCATGCTGACACAGCGAAAGGTATGACAGCGAACGCCAAAGTGTAGCATCATCCCTTGGCATGTTTACCTGTGCTTTATTACTGCAAACATGAATATAGCTTATGAAATATTTATAAGATGCATTGCTTTAAGTTTAAAAGTCTTCGGGTGCTAGGAAGTGAGAGCTAAATGGAGAGTTGTAGCACTTGGGTGTCCTTGCTGCAGTGCAATGGAATTTCAGCACTTAACATTGCAGTCTAGGAATTGTAACACATCAATAGCACCTGTTGACTCCAATGGCACTTAGAAGCAATAAATCTGTACAACAGGATCTGTATAGACAGTATAAAAACAGCAAAAAAATCTCCCACTAATGGTTAAAAAAAAATAAAGATTGTCCATTATTCCTCTGCACACTGCTATGTGCTATGCTTCCAGTAGAAATCTGCATAAAATCAGCTTTTTCTTTTTTTTTATATATATTGCAGTATTTTTTCAACCAGAACAACTGCATCTAAGTCATCATTCTCTGGCCATTTCTTATTCAATCAGCAAACACTTAAAGACACTTACTGTACTTTAATGGTCCTCCAGCATCAATAAACTAAATTGTACATATTGCAATACGTTTACCACGGTCAGCTGCATCCAAGCGATCATTTCTAGTCATTACCATTATTAATAAATACTTATATGCACCTAAAATATTTTAGCAGTGAGATAGCATCAACATGGGGTAAACTAGTTTCAAATAATGAAAAAAAATGTTTAAGCTGGTCAACTGAATCCATGTGATGCATTTCTGGTGAAAATGGAACATGCAGGCATATGGAATATCTTAGTGGTTATAGCGGTTACAATAATTGTGAATATTGGTTGGAACTGGTTTTTAAACTTATGTATATGTTGCAATGAATGTTCATTCATCATAGTGGTGCTTCTCTGACCAGTCCATACTCATCCCCGAAAAGTGACAATTTTTACACACACCTGTACTATGTGTACTTTAGTGGTCATATAGCACCAATATTTTAAAAAGTCATGATTTATATTAGTGGCGAATTCTGTCTTTTTATGGAAAAATGTAGCTAGCATCACTTAGTAGACATGCCAATGTGGGCTAAACTTATTGCATACATTGCAATGGGTGTTCAAGCTTGCCAATGTCATCCAAGTGATCCATCTTGGACCATTCTTTATTGCTTTACATGCATATGGCTACTTTATTAGATATATAGAGTGAATATAAAGTCAAATGCCACAGCTGGAGGGGATCCTAAAATATACTCTGCAACAGAAGTGCAAAATGAATGTCCATGGTCAGACCCTCATTCACAATATATTGAATATAGATATTAGGAATAGGATGCACAGGTGTCTTTACCTGATCGAAATAGATGATTCTGGTTTTGTTGCTCATCTCAGAAGGTTCATGGTTGGTACTCCTCACAGCTGAGAAGGCAACCTTGGAGTTGGCTGCCCTGACAGATATCCCAAGGGGGGAAGAGGACGATCCTTTAGAGTCAGTGGCCGGGTTGGAGTCGCACACCACCAGACATTTGCCCTCCAGGACGATGGGCTCGGTGTCATTTTGGGCTAGACAAGGTGTTGAGTTGATGAGCAGAGCGCACCATAGTGGGATCAGCACCTTGGACAGCTCCGCATAGGAGCGCACAGCTTTCAGCACCACCATGGTTAGCTTTGTCTCCTCAACCCTGCAAAATAGGAAAAAAAGATTCACTTATCCAAAAAAAAAATATGTTACCCCCCTGCCTCCAAAAAAAAAGTCTTCCTGGCTTTATTTGGTCCCGTCCTCTTCCAAAAAACGCACAAGTCTCCTTAATCCTGGATCCTTACCCCCCAAACTCTGCATCCAAAAAGGCACCAAAAAAAGTGAATTATTGATGAGAAGGCTCCTGCAGCAAGAGCAGCACAATGCTAGGCGATGCCATGGCTCTGTGCCCCTCTATCACATCATCCTGAGCCGGAGTGTGCATGGAGATGTGTATTGATTCCAGAGCTAGCCTGTGTGCTGCCAGCAGCTCCTGTGCTGCTTTCATGGCAATGCCTGCTCCATGCTGCAATTCCCCAAAGCCTTCTAATAGACTCAGCCCTCTCCTGTCTATACAGCCATAGGGTGGGGGGAGGGAGGCTTCCTGTCTGATTTATTCCTTTAGGACTCATGGCTGCACTTTAACAACTTTAAAACTCATTTGGAGGGGTTTATAACAAAGACAGCATGCAAGGGGCAATTATTATGGGGAAAGGGCAGGAAACAATAGCATGTAAATGTGAGAGAGCTACAGGTTACTGCACCTGACACAACTGTACACCTTCCTTATGTCTTTATTATTTATTATCCCTGACAGATCCCTATTTCATCTCATAGTCCCCCCATCCCCCCCTTCTCTCCTTTCCCCTTACCCAACTCTCTATCTTTTACTCACCCCCCCTCTCTCTCCCCCTTTCTCTCTCCCCCTCTATCTCTCCCTCTCCCTCTCTCTCTCTCTCTCTCTCTCTCTCCACCTCTTTCTCTCTCCCCCCTCTCTCTCTCCTGTCTCACTATATCTTTCTTCTCCCTACATTTAATCTACCCCCCTTAATATTCTACACTCTCTTTCTCTCTCCTCTTATCTTCCCCCTCTGTCTCCTCTTCTATCCTTCAATATTCTATCTATCTCTTACCTATCTTCTCCCTCCATTTCCTCTTCTCTCTTTTCCTCCTCTCTCTATTCTCTCTCTTTCTGTCTCTCCCCAATTCTCTCTCCATTTCCCCTGCTTTCTTCCCATCTCCATTTGTTGGTAAAATAATATGTGAGCATTCAGTAACAACCATCCAGGACAGGAGGGACTACAAGGCCCAGCAGGAGATCTGTGCATACCCATTGCAGAAATACTTATAGGAAATATTACATACAGTTACAGTTGGCTTTGCCTTGCTCTGTATAACAATATATACAATAATGATAATAATATTCATGTACAATGCAATACATAGGGCTGCTTAGCTCAAACTGCCAGAAAAAATACTTTCCAAATTAAAAGCCAGCGATTGATAGCCTGGAAAATCCTGGGCAGTAAATCAGATTATTTTACTGGACGTGTGAAATGAAGCTTGGATTTACTGATACATAACTTATCACAATGCACCCAATGTATGGCAAAGAGCAATTTCATTGTCTTCCTGTGTATGACAGATAACTGAAGACATCATTTTATGGCTAGGCTGCAGAGGTAAATTAAAATGGAATATGTGCTAAGGCATTAAGACTGATTATCTTAATGAAATCTGAAATGGGCCAGCACTGACTCACTTTATGTAAAACAATTATCAAGTCTCTCACTTGAAAAACTATTGACAAAGTATCAATGAAGATTAATGATCTGCTACTTGGCTTGCTATCGCCACCGTGTGGCCATATTGGGGAACGCAGGCCCAGCTGCAGAGCTAGAAAAAAATATTCTAAATTCTTTCAGCAGGCTCTGATCAAACAAATAGTGTCTGCAATGCTGTTTTCTCCAATCAGCCCTGCTGGCTTGTTCTGTCATTGAGTGTGATGGAAATTAATACATCAAGTATTCCCATTGGCTTAGCCTAGGGATCTACATTCTTCAATATTAAAATACTGCACTGTGCTAAGATTAATCTTATTCTGGCATATTCAAACAAAACCTAAGTGAATCTAAAAAAAAGTTAACAAACTTAGTTTTAATCTTTGCTGAAAAAAAAAGAATGTATGGTCAGTTTTTTTTTCCTACTTCAAAAGAGGTTTATCTTTCTGGCGACGGCTCATCTTTAGTTCAATTGATTGTGTTCAGTTTTTCAGCTAGTTGCTCATGGCCTGATTAAACCATTTTAGGGCCATTACAAACACCATCTATCTAAATGGCTATAGAGTAAAATCAATATAGAATTAGTTGGGAGAAGCCTCTGCAGTGTGACACTCACTATACATTATGGAAATTACAGAAGGCATCGCCGAAGTGAGCTTTATGACCCGCTACGTGTCTGTCAGATATCTTCTACCTCTGGGACTTTGCAAAAGCTGTGCTACTTAGTAGACAAGTCTTAGATTAGCATCAAAAGTAAAATTGTCACAAAGCCAAATCTTCCGTAGGTTAAGCCCCAGGCTCTGCCTTACAAGTGGCTGCCATATTGGTCTGGTTCAGTCATAAGAATCCAACTGCACTGGGAGTGTTTCAGTGTTATCCAGGTTGGACCCGCTTTTGCTTTTTGAACTTTATTCATGAAATGAGTTCACCAAGGGACTGGAAACAGTCCTCAGGCCCATTCTAACATGATATTATCACTGCAGATCTGCACATACACGATATGAATCATCCCTTCCACCAAATCCCAAAGGTGTTCCATTGCATGGAGATCTGGTGACTGTGGGGGCCATTTGAGTCCAGTGACCAGTTTGAGATGATGAGAGTTTTGGTGACACGGTGTGCTACCCTGCTGGAAAGTAGCCATTAGAAGAAGGACAATGCAGCCATAAAAGGATAGACATGTTCATCAACAATAGGCTGTGACGTGTAAATGATGCTCAATTGGTATTAAGGGGTCCAAAATGGGACAAGAAAATATCCCCCACATCATTCTACTACCAGCCTGGACCACTGATACAAGGCAGGATGGATCCATCAAAAATTGGCACTCATCAGGTTGTCCAACGTTGGTGATCCTGTGTGAATTGTAGCCTCAGGTGAATGTTCTTTGCTGACGGGAGTGTCCCCTGGTTTGGTCTCTTGCTGCCATAGCCCATCTGCTCCAAGGTTGGACATGTTATGCGTTTAGAGTTCGAGTATAACGATTGGTTATTTGAGTTACTGTCGCCTTTCTATCAGCTGGAACCGATCCGGCCATTCTTCTTTGACCTCCGACATCAACATTTTCTCCCAGAGAACCCCTCCCTGCTTGCTGAATTTTCCCAATTTTTGGACCCCAGAGATAGTTGTGGGTGAAAATCCCAGCAGATTATCCATTTCTGAAATACTAATAACTGCCTATTACTAATAATTACAGTCACCTAAATCAATTTTCCCCATTCTGATGCTCCATTTGAATTTTAGCAGGGCATCTACATGTCTACATTGATTGTAATCCCTGAAAAAAGAGCCAATCATTTGTCCTGGATGACAAGGAGTGCATTCTCCTAGAGACACAACATAAAGGTGAGCTCATCAGTCTTCTGCTTCTTCTTTCACTGCCCATTCACCAGCTGGGGAAAAGGTAAGAGTTACCTAACTGCAACATAGACAAACCAGGTTTCCTGCCCTGCCGGGTCTGTTCTGTGTAAATCTCAAGGCTGGATAGGTAGAAATACAAACCATTTGGCAGATAAACCAGCATCTTTCTATGTATGAGCTTTACTTTATATATATATTTCTCCTACCACTCAAAGGCGGCTAAGCTGGTTGAGCCAAAATTGCTATAAGATACAGGCCACAAAGAGGTAATAAAACACGAGAGATCAAGAAGTAAAGAGAATTTATCAGAGCCCATTTATCTTTTGACGGTGCTTTCCGCTCTGCCAGGAATTTTGCCCCTTTGAACTGTAATCTAAGAAATACGGCATCCGCAGGATTGCGATCGCACCGGGCGCTGCGTCGTTCTGCAAAGTGCCTAACATCCGCTGCCTCCGGTTCAAGTGTATTAGGAAGAGGATGATATGGAGGAGAGATTGCTTGCTGCGGAGAGCAAAGATCATTGGAAATAAAATATATTTTCACTATATCTGATTTAGGAGAAAGGAAAAAAAATATAGTTCATGAAGGAAATAAGAAAAATAAACTGAAATACTGTTAAGCTATTCCTCTATGACACCGGGAAAAAAAATATTAGTTTTTTTTTCAATTTGCAGAAAGCTTGCAGCCGTAGAAATGTCTACAGATCTGATTAGAAAAAATTCAACCTTTTTTATATATATTCTTTATTTCATTTTTCCTTTAAATTGTTATAGGTTTACTTTTTCACAATATAACGTCATTTTGATCTTTGTTTTTTAAAAATAAGCGTGCTATCATCAATCATTTGCATCCAGTCTGCTTTATTGTTTTTCTTTAAATAAAAAAAGGTTATAAATAATTTTCTATAACAAAAAAAAACATTTTATTACACAGATAAAATACCTACAATGGCCATTTTAATCTCCCTGGCGGTATGAATAATGAGGATATTTTTAATGGAAAAGGGGTACATTTAAACATCCCCAAAAATTTGCCACTCGGTCCCACTTACCATTCCATGGTCCCTCCCAGGCTCCCAGCCACGCACTCGCAAGCAGGTATCAGCTTCCCCCAGCCTTCGGTCCCCAACGTTTACACACCGGGGACCCAGATGCGGACTAAGGATGCAGCAGGCAGTGCCGGAGGACGCTGCTGGGACGTGGGAACCAGGTAGGAGTTTTAAACTCCCTGGCAATTCCACCCCAAGTGTGGCTCGGGGTTACCGCTTTTGGTATGGAAAATCCACCGAGCCACACTCGTGATTACCGCCAGGAAGGTTAATAAAGATTTGTATTACTGCCCACCCAGCCCCGAGGTTTATTCAATTCTGCCACAACAGTGTCTGGCACACCGGTGACCTGATTTTTCTCTGCAGAATTTCAATCTGCATTTACCGCTCTTGTCCCACCCCCAACCTCTAAATGGCCCATGAAGGAGAAGCGGCAGACTGATGAGTTCATCTCCCTGTCAATTTGATATTTTCTTCAGAAGTTTCTTGCCCATCTGACTGGATCTTTGTGCTGGTATTGATTACAAAGCTGGAAAGAATTGTCAAATTTGTACAGTTCTCTTATAAAAAAAAGCATTTGTGTGATGATACGGGTATCTATTCAAACAATATGATAACATTTACTCATATAGTAAACATTTTTCACACAGGATTTAGTAATGAAAAGTTGTAATTGAATTCAATGTCAAAATTGTGTAAATTTTGTGTGGATCTTGGGTGAAAACATTGATAGACTTAAGGATCTCTGTTTATAAAACGGGGAACCTAACATTACCTGGTGGGAATCTTCCAGGTCCATGTGTTTCAATGGCAGTAATTGACTCCCATCAGGGAATGTTTGAGGCAATGTCAGATTCCCTGTTTTAGGAATAGAGACCCAAGATGTTGGTTGATTGCTGTTAAGCATTGGGATAAGCCTGGAGCGTATGGGCCATAGAGGAAGGCCTGCATGACTGGGGTGGGCAGGTAGCAGACAGGGAAAGGGGTTAAGGTTTTGGACTGGGATGAAGTAACGGACTAGGAAGGGAGGGTTGAGGTGACGTAGGGTTAGGGTAAAGGTAATAAGTTCCATGGGTAAAGAAGGGGGTAATCGTTAGAAGGGCAGTGTGAAGAAAGTTTCCCACCCTCCCGCCCAGTTAGAAGAATTTATAGTGGTGTGGTCCTTGGGGGGTGGATGGTTTTGGGAGGGGTATCAGTGATGATGGGAGATCCATCTTGGGTATTGTGGTAATAATAGTTGTGGTTGGATTGTTTGGGGGGTAAAATGGCATATTATTGGTGATATCATTCCCAAGCTGGGGGTTTATGGCTGGGGACATATATATATATCCTGTTGGTGCAGATCCAAAATGAAGGGGTTAGTGATTGAGAGGGGCCCTCAAGGACCAGTAACCTGATAGTTGTTAGGGGATGGAAAAGTTTAAAGGGGAATTGTTGTTATTAATATTGTTGATGTATTTTATTTGTATGGTTATATATATATATATATATATATATATATATATATATATATATATATGCTTAAATATGGTTTAAATGGTTATTGTTAATTATTAGTTATTTAAATGTTATTTATATTTGTAATAAAAGGCCTATGGGCCATTTACTAAAGGGGGAAAGGGGAAGGGGAGTAGGAAGTAGGTACTGAATGCTATTTCTCTGCCGTCCCTCAGTCATTCTTTTATTGAAAGCAACTTTCACCAATCCTGGACCTGCAAAATGCTCATTATTTGCCTCATTATGTAATGGGACTTTTTCCCCAATTAATGAAGTAACAAACTGCAAAAAACTCAATGGCATGCAGAAACGAAATGGTAAAATAAAATACAAAAATAAAATGAATAACCACAAATAACCCCAGCAAATCAGAAATCCTTGAAAATATTCCTAATGGAGAAATGAATTCTAAATGAAATAAGCTCAACAAATAAAAAAGGAAAGAAAAAGTGCAAAGTTTTCATTTGACGGACATGTGTCTTTTTATTTTACCTACTACCTTGACTACCTTATGTAACTATTTCAGATCTGAGTTTACCCTGTGGCCAAAATAAGAATAGTGTACTCATTGTGTTTTGCCTAATCGCAGAATGTTAATAATAAAACTGAAATCCTTTCCAGAGCCAAAATAAAAAAAATAAAGTCCTGCAGCAGTTTATGCACGGAGAATTATTCCAGGAGGGATTCTGAACATATCAATTTATTTTCAAACAGTTTACAAGTATATTGTTCACCCTGAAATATTACAATATTTTCTGAAATTATGATGTTATTATTTGTTATTTTTATAGGACTGAAAAACTATTATTTAGAGTTCAGACCTTTACCAGAAGTCCCAGCCCCAGAGGAGCACCCACAGTTACTTACCCTAGCTTATTCATTTCTATACAGTATCTTTGACATTTTCTGCAGCTCTTTACAGGAAACATTAAAACATGTAGCTTAGACTCCGTCCCCGAGGAGTTCTATCCCCACTACATTCACACAACCTGGAATTAGGAAGCTATAAAGTGTTGTGTTTTACTGAACAATTTACACCGATACTTAAAAGTAATTTAAAGTTTAATGCTCACACACCCATGCTTTTGGTTTGGATAATTCCTGATATAAACCAATTTGTGTGCCAGAATATTTATGGATTGTGAGAGTACTTTTGCTATAAGGACAATTCTGTATAAATACTAACTTATTATTTTTTTATTTCCACAACACAATGAATCTGAATATAAAATTGCCACCCGTTATTGACTTGGATACCCCAATACATTATAATTCCCCCAAAAAAGCTGTTCAGCTCCAAAAAAGCCCTTCATTTGTATTTATTTTTTTTTTGATAGTCACCTAAAAAAATTACTGGACATTTTTGCCTTCTCAACTTCTGACCTGATTGAGGAACCCGAATCACCTCATGATAATGTAGGAAGAATACACAAAGAGTTTGTATAGGGCTGTGTTTGGATTGAAAGGATCTCCAGATCTCCAGAAGTCAACCCATGGTGCTAATTATGTGTGAAGGATCTGACCACGGTTGAGGTTTGATGGTCCTCACCTCTAGATTTGTGTTGCCGATTGGATGTCCACCACTTACCAGTTCACTGAGGGAGCCTGTTGTGTTTTTCAGAGTGCAGGCTCCTTTTGAGTAAGGATTCATAACCTTTTAGAAAAGAAACCCCTATGCTTTAAAGAGTCACCGAGGCAGACTGACAGCATCTTCTGACAGATAACACTCTTTAGCACCCAAATGAGCCATATTTCTCGGTTGCAGGAGTCCATCTTGATTAGTCCCCAGTATCGGAGCTTACATAGTGGAAAACATCTCTGCCCCTCCACAATATTTAGCAGTGTTAGGGTTTGGAAGTTGGGTGCTCAAGCCCAAGCACCATGACTTGGTGGAGGCCATATTGGGCGAGGGAGGGTGGTAAGGGAAGTCAGATGGCTACTTTTCTGAGGGTTGTTGTCAGGAGACACTGTCACTTTGCCATGAGCTACAATGAGAAAGTTCACTAGACCTGTGAAGTTGATTGTAACCCAATTTCTGCAAGTTCCTGCATAAGTTTGGACTGGAACTTCATGTCACATGACTCAGAGGTCAGGATTTCCTGTCTATGCACTCACTCCTCTCAGCAATGGTTGTTTGCAAAAATGAAAATTGGTATCAACTCGTGACTTTAAACCAAGATCTACAACTGTGTCAAATGGATAGAAAAATGGGCATTTCAATGTTTCTCTTTGTTTGCACCAGGCAGAACCCTTCACGGTATCTGACTTCCTTTGGACCAGGGTCTTTTCCAGTTGCTTTTGATTCTACAGTCCAGTTTTTGGTAAACAGGGATAACAAATGAAGAAGTAAACATACATAGGTTGGATTTGTGTCCTGCACAAATGGCCATGAGTGAAAACAACACCGGGGACAGAAGAATATTGTTTTCCTACAGCCAGCGCTCCATCAAAGGCGATTTCAAAAACTGTCATGTTTGTGGAGGTCTGATGTCCACGTAGGCGCTCTGAAATTCTTTTATGAAGGTACCGATCCAGCCGAAGAGCTCCTGTGAATCCTGGTTTTCATTTTCCCCGAACTTTTGCTGCAGGGCATAAACATAACAAGACAATATTACAGTTCCAATTCCAGGAGAATATCACAAAGAGCACCAGCCCTGACACTAAACTCCATCAGTGATTGTTTTTTTTTGGATTGTTTCTTAAATGTCTGTCAACCGGCTTCCAAGCTCTCTACAATAATATTGTGGACCATTTACAGGGCACAATTTATTCAATTCTGCTTTCAATTGACAGCCAATGTCCTGACTGTGAACAGGCAAGCTGCCAAAAAGTTTTTCATTATGATGTGATGGAATAGGACTGACAGTCATATTTAGAAAACATAATGCATATTATGAAAGGTAATGGACGGGGAATGGGCTGACAAATTTCAAGAAAACTTAAAGGAGGACCCTGATCAAAAAGGAAACTCTTACAATGACAAAATGGGCCGAGCACCTTAGGCATGCTTCATGTACATTGAATGCAATTCAGTTCAAGTCAAGTCTCATTAATCCTTCTAGAAATGTATATCTTCCAATGGAAATCATAGCACTACCTCTGACAATACATTCATCTGATTTTCTACCATCAACCTCCTAGACTGAAATGCCAGATTGGACACATATATATCTTGGTGCCTTTGCAGTTCTTGTATATGTGCACAAATACCTGATACAAATATTATCTCAACCCATGCAAAGTTACTGATGGAGATGAGATCCAGTGAACATGCTAGCTTGCATCTTCACAGAAGTTAAACATGGAGCAATTCCAAATATCTGGGATTTAATGAGAGATGACCGTCTTTTAAATTAGTGTCACCATAAATCAGCATTTGTTAACCTTTTTACCCCTAAAATTTATTTCAGGTTTCAGGGAACCCCTGCTATTACCAATTCATTAGGCGTCAATGGTGAACATGCCCCCTCACATTTGTGATTCATTATAATGGTGTTCTGAAGGCTGCTGAAAGCTAAAATTATCTTATATCACACGACTGGCACTGCAGTTGTGTTGGCTCAAGACAGGCACTACAAAATGGGAGGTGAATCATTCACAGGTTAATGAACCCCTAGAAACCTCTAGAGGAACCTTAGTGTTCTACCAAACCTTGGTTGAGAATGGCTGCCATAATTTCTCTCTATCTATACATATATATATTTATATATAGATAGATAGATAGATAGATAGATAGATAGATAGATAGATAGATAGATAGATAGATCTGAGCCATGAGTGCTTACTTTAGTTTATAATGACCTTAAGACATTTGTATTTGGAGGGATGTGGTGCAGACCCCCAAAGTAAAGCAGACATTTCATTGTAAATGAAGGTCCACTTGGTGGAGGGCTCCTTTAAGGGCAAAAACTATAATGACATCAATAAGAGATTCACTCGTAAAAAAAAACGTCAATCATTTTACCAAAACTTCAGCATAAAGTTTTTTCATTTCACTGGCCTTCTTCATTAGTTCCACTTGCTGAGCTCTGTAGTGTTCAACAATAGCCTAAAAGAACAAAGGGAAATGGTATTAAAACAAAGAAATCACTTTGCTGTAATGCTCTGGGAATCCTTTCTCATATATAAAATATAGATATATAAAGGTAACAGAAAAATAGATACAAAAGAAGAATCATTCTCTCAATGGAAAGTGGTAGTTCCATAGTGCCCTGCGAATTTCTTTCATAAATTAAACATTTGTTTGTAAAACAAAAATTGCATAAAAAGCAACAAAGAAAAAAGGGATGCAAAAATTAAAAAATAAAGGACTAATGCTGGAAAAGATAGTAGTCTTGTCATAGCAAAAAATATTTTAAAGGATTTGAGCTTCTTTTTAAATATTTATGGGGACGGACGTTTTTATTTCTTTCTAAGATGTAAGCAACATCCTGATACAATTTATTGTGCTGAGGTTATTCTATCTGGCGCTGTGTAGAGAAGAGGAAAGAATATGCCATAGCTAACACTGAATTGTATTTACTTCAGCTATCTACTTTTTATTTTCCAACTGAACCCAATTTGTAGTGTATATGATGTTGCCTTAAAGTATATTTAAAGCTTTTCCAATTTGTCCTATAGACTAATAATAAAAAGAGACACCAAAAACAGGTAAACCCCCATTGACAATTGTAAAATGTTAAATTTTCCATCATTGTTCTGTCTTGTTCACAATAATCAAGACCGAATACAATACAATTTTACAGATATGCTAACCCCTCGAACTCCTTACAAAATATAAAAACACCTCCTGTAATAAACTTCTAATAAACACATTTTAACCTAAATGCATTCTAAATCTTTACAATCCTCTCCCAATAAACATCAAACTAGCGCTTGTAAAGCAGAACAATAAAATGATTTTCTATTTTTTTATTGCCCATTTAAACACACAGCCAGTGTACTTTTTGACAAATTGATCCCAACAACCTGAACTCAACAAATATAATTTTCGTCAGAAGAAAAAGAAAGGAAGTGTTAGCACATTGAAAAGAATTTCTGAAATAAAAAATAAATATGTAAATAAACAACAGCTGTCAAACTCTGCAAAGCAAACCTGGTAAAATGTTCAGTGTTTAAATGTCATTTAATGTGATTAAGAAAATAAAACAATGAAAAGACGCAGTGGAGAAAAAAACAATAACATTTCAAACAAGGCATTTTGGTAAACCGTAACGGAGGTGAAAAAAGGAAAAAGATCAACAAAATTAGGCAAAATAACAAAACAAAATTAAAGCAAGTTCAAATGTAAAGCTTAATAACCGTTCAGGTTTACAATGTAAAAAAAAAGTTTAAATATTTAAATAATATTTTTTTTCTGCTTTAGATAAATTAAATTTTACTTTATTGTTTATTTTTATGGAAAACTATATAACTACCAGTTAAATGGAAGCAAAAACAGTATCAAATGAGAAAAAATATCATTGTAAATTGATTGCAATCCATAAATGAAAAAAAATCTCCAAGGGATCAATCAGAACTTTTGGAACCATTCCATGGACTGCAGTCTCTTCCCAATTATTTTTATGTTGTGCAACTTCCGCTATCTTTATGTCACTTCTTGTACATTTTAATGGAAGTGGAGCTGATGCATGTTAGAATCTTTTACAAATGAATCACTAGAAGGGGGTAATCTCTGGGTGTACATAAATACAGCATAGACAAAGAGATGGGCAAGGCTGGCAATTTTTTACATGCTTGGTATTTGGTGTTTCTAGAATGCCCAGTCCCCTCTAACCATAAGGGTTAACATCTGGACTGGGGTATTTAGGAAATAAAGGAATGAAACTTTCCTGTTCTTCCTTTTTTTATTCTATATCTTCTATATTTTTGTGTCTATATCTTTGTTGAGAAGATTTCCCATGTCATCAATGGGATAGGAAGTGTTGGAAAATCTTCCTAATTGCTTCACAGATCATAGTGGACATCTAATAGAAATTGTGACCCCTTTCCTGCTCACGCCAGACTGGTTTTGGTTAGAATTTCGTGTAAAATGTTGTCAACTGTTGTAATATATGGTCACACTGTACAGCAATACCTTCAAGTCTTTTAAAAATTGTTCTTCGCTAGCTGAGGCTTTGTGGTGCATGACCTTGAATGATTTCTGGTACTGATCAATTGCCTCCAACTGCTTGGATAAAACTGCAAAAAGAAATAAAGTTATTAACAGGTTTCACAATGTTGATGAGCATTTAAATCCCCCATTTTAAGCTGAACATATTAGGGTGTCTATGTATTGAGTTTCTTGCATCTCCAAATGTAACTTTTCCAGCAATTATACTCCGTTTATGAAGCCCGAAGGGGACGTTGATGCTAGATTTCCTTGACCAAACTTGACTATTTTGAGATTTCTCATCAACCAGTCATTGGGCCATTAGGAGACATTTTGTGTCTGTGCCCCACCCTCCATACAAAACCATCATAACATTCATATAGAGCTCCACTATTCCCAGTGGTATAGTAAAACACATAATGGAACAAGATGGATAATGATGAACACTAATTACCCTGCTTGATGTTACCACTTCATGAAATCTGTCAGGTAATCCAATGCTGTCACAAATCACCGTGATATTTTATATGCAAAAAAGTGTCAGAGGTCTGCAGTGTTTCCTTAATTAACTACAATAGTAAATTCTAGTATAATTAGTGCTAATGAGTCCTATTATGTACCGCGCTCATCCCATGGGAGACACAGATCGATTGCAAGTTGCTGTTAAGTGACCATCTTATCAGACAAATGTACTTCAAGAAGTATACAGAAACCAAGTTTGCTCAATAATACCCAGAGTGTCTGGTCCATGGGGTTAAGGAGAGTTTGTCGGGATAGAAAGATAAGAACTACTTGTTTTGGAGGGTGCAGAATTCCAGCAAATTTGCTTTGCATCTATTGCAACATCTGATCTAACTTGGCCAGACGTGAAACTGATCCTTCTCTAGGGAGATAGCAATCTACTGGCACAATGACAAATATGTCCCTAGCATACCTTAGTGGAAACATTCTCAAAGTTATGAGCTGTATGAGACCGTACCAAGCGTGGTCACTGACCAAAATTATAAATATCACTGCTTTTCATGCAGGGGGGGGGGTTAGGGTAACACACCCTCGGAACTTTTGTATTCTTTTCATTTCTATGCATATAATATAACCATTTGTTTCATACCTGCCCTGGACTGAAAATACATAAAGATTCTTAGCATATATTTATATATTTATTTGAATATAAACCTGTGTGCCTACTTTTCTCTGAAAAAGCAGGGGACAAAATGTGGCTATCACTGCTTACTTTCAACAGAAATGGCAATAGTTATGTTAACTATGTTAATAAGATTTAATGTGAACAAATACATCCATGATGTGTTATTTTTAAACATTTATTTAAAAGGGGAAACAATAAAAATCACATTCATGTAGTCTGTAAAAGTCATTTGCATTGGTAATGATTAGTCATATGATCCTAAATGATCTTTTGTGCATCATTGTTGCCCACCAGTAGATGGTGATGTATCCTCAAGTAAAGCGTGTAACAATCCCTAATAATGTCTGAGATGAGTTAGTTATATACATAGGAACACAGCACCATATAGTATAAACTGAGATTCTTGTTCTAATGGTGTATTCAGGTCAGTTTCTTGGAATCTTGGTTTATACTTGAGTATATATAAATAAACCAGATGTGCACTTATACTACACCTATTCTACTACTATCACAATTTGCTTTATTATTATTACTGCTACTTACATTAGCCAGATATATTAGCACTGATAATAATAAAAATAACAGCCAAGTCTTTCCTTGCGATAAGATTCTCATTATCACAATAAAAATCATCATATCATTTATCTAAAAGAACAGGGATACATTTAAAACAAGAGGTCTATGGTAAATCAGATCTAAATATATCCTTTAGGTAATCAGGGTCATCTTAATCTCATGGATAAATAATGTGATTTATCCCCTGAGTGTGACATGATCTCTTCCTTCCACTGCCTCTCTCTGGACTTTCACAAGATTAGGATGAAATCCGCTTAGGGGAAATATAGGATCTTACATGTCGTCATTTTATTTATCAGTAGCTAGGTAGTATGAATTTGGCAGGTGCTGATAAAATACTGTACCAGCAAAAATATACTAAAATGAATACTATATAACTAATACAACAAGCAAGGCTTTAAATTAAGCTGATGTAGATGCAGATAATAAATATCCTAATCAAATCAAATATCTAATAATATTTTTATGTAATTTTTAACTTATTTCTTAACTTATCATATTTCCCTGCAATGACCGGGATGGGGCAGGAATATCAGCCAATCCGGTTGTACCACATGACACTTCCTGATAGCACAATGCAGCATGCTGGCCAATCACAAGTGAGGGGGTCTTTTACAAAACTTATTTTTAGAGTGATGAAATGTAAGGTCGGATCAAGGCTGTTCCATCCATTGGGGATGTTTGGATTAAAAATCTAAAAATCAAGCAAAAAAAATGTAATAACTCCAGTAAAACAGGCTTCCACCGGAGGAAACACACTCATAAGTGAGAAAAGGTCAGGAATGGTTTTGTTTTGTTACAGTGCTATTTTGGAGGAGCAGAGGGGAGGGGGGGTTATACATTTTAAATGTGATGGCGTTCACACTATTCTAGTTTAGCCTTGCTGTGTGAAAAGTTAATAAATGTCCCTAAGGTATATCTGAACACCTCCAATGCAGACCTGTCACCACACCTGGTAGTAGTTGCAGGTGCTATTGGTGAAGGATATACCTAGTGATGACTGATGTAAGGGAATGTATTGTCAGGTGTGTTTAGGCAACAAGGTAATTAGTGCAGATAATAATAGTTTAATAATTTAATACATAATATTTATTCATGTGATATGATTGGGCTATCTCAAGAAAACATAAATGAAAGTGTAGTATTGGGAGCCCGTGGCGAGTGGACCGAATTCTGTTCTTTTGAAGAGGAAAAGGGGAATAAAAAGCATGGCAAGTTCCCCTGTGTATTTTTCAAGGTAGAAAACAACAATGGTAATTTATTAAATTAATTTAATGATCCAATATGGCAAATCAATAAACAGCGTTAGGGGACAGTTGTTTGGATGCTAGATTTAAAGCCAAGACTTTCATGAGTGTCCATCTTGGGCAAGGAAACAACAAATTAAGAGTAGGAGATTGCTGTAACCTCTTGTTGTGACTTTCGGGATGTGTTCCATGACCATACTATGTTAATCACAAACCTGGTCTATGTGCCACAATGTATTGGTTTATTAAAGGCCATTTGTTTTTTTTTGTTGTGTGTTATTGAAAGCTACCCTTATGTCATTGCTTCTAAAGTCTTTCTGTAAAAGGTCCAATGGTCTTAACTTTGTATAATAAGTAGGACCATTGCCACGTGTGTACACAAAATTCACAACTAAGATATCCTTTGATTATATCATGAGAAAATTGAGGCCTGCAATTGCAGCTGAAACACTGGCATCATCCTTAATTTTCAGACAAGATTACACTTTGGTGAACTTCTTAAGCTAGGTACACACTTGCAATAATTATCATTAGAAAATGAACGACTAACGATTATGCACGATTATTTTAAACAATTGTACTATGCACAATTCTTTATATGTTGTAACATTACGATCGTTCAGATATAATCCACCAATAATGTACTGACGATCATTTGAACGATGCAGAAAGTGACATGTAAAGAAGAAAGTGTACTGCAGAAACATCCACGATCACTGAACGACAGTACACACAATAGATAGTGAACAATGGTCGCTCAATCAGATCCACCAGGACAGTCGTTCGTTTGTCGGTGTCGTTGGTCAGTCGTTGTGCACTTTTTTTGTTAACGGTTATCAGATGATCAGTTGTTAGTCATTCGTTCCCGAAGTTTGTCGGCGTCGTTGGTCAGTCGTTGTGCACTTTTTTTGTTAACGATTATCAGATGATCGGTCGTTAGTCGTTCGTTTCCAACAATAATTATTGCACGTATGTACGCAGCTTTAGGTTTCTATATATTTAAATTGTGCTGATAAAAAGTTATCTTATCTTTACCAGCCAGGGCTTGTGAAACTTTAGGGGTTCCTCCAAAGGCTGCTAGGGATTTCTATAAATTTATTACACAAAACTTGACTTTATTGAGTGGACAAGCTTATTAAGTGTGCCAAAGACTAAACACCTCTGAATATGGATCCAAAAATAGATAAACCTAGGATGGATCTAAGATTTACAAGAAGGTTTAACAATTACATCAGTGAACTCTGTTAGAGGCTATTGTTTCCCATTTGGACATGCCGAATAATAAAAAGATAATATAATACTAATAATATCATATTACAGCCTGCAGATAAAATATTGGTACTGGTAACTGAGAAAAGTAAAGCACTGTTTAGAAGAATAGCAAGATATGAATATACTTCTGTTATTACATACTACTGGCAGGAAACCGTGAGTGCTTTTCATCTTCACAAAACTCAAACTGAGCAGCTTAAATTAAATTTTCACTGCTCAGTTTGATGTCCCTTTAATGTGTGTGCTAATATATCTCTACTTAGTCATTGCAATTATGCAAAAAAATATTAATTACAAAATAATAATAATAACCGCATAACAGTTTAATAATATGTTTAAATAAAAAATGTCCAATTATTAATAACAAATACTATGCATACTAAAACTAGTACCTGCTTGATATGTTAATTTTAATACTAATAATAATAAAACAACCACATTTTTAAATTAGTTGTGGTTTAGAATTAATGTTAATTTAAAAAAAAAATAAATACATACTAAAATTACCAGTTTTATTTTATTTATAACTATTATTATTTTATAAAATATTAGTATTTTTTTTTATTGGTATTTTTATTATGTTTTTAGTATTCTGCCATTTTTAGTAACCAGAGTATATTTTGAAACATTTATTGGAGAACAAGGTGAAAACAATCTTTTCTGCAAAGATGAATATCTACCCACTTGAGAATAGTAAGGAGTTTTTTTTTTCTTTTTTTATCCTGGATCATTGCCATAATTAATTTACGAGCCATCCAAATTTACGTACCGTCTACCTCAGCGCTGAGACCTTTGACGGAAGCTGGACAAGAAATGAACACGGAGAGATGTATTAGATCAATGCTCTCTGGACCTTGCATCAGATTTTATGAATGTGATTGAATAATGTTTCTTTATCGGCTCACCACCAGGAACGGCTTCAAATTCTGTCAACTCTTGGGAAAATTTCGCCAGATCAGGCTCCTGTAACAGGATCTGCTCCACAAGGGCATGCATCAAGGTGAAGCTCTTCTCTTTACTAGCAAGCTGGGCCATCTACCGGTAGAAGAGAATCATCATTGACAGAGCAGGCTATCAATCTATAAGCCACACAAGTATTAGAGAAGACTGGGCCTATCAGTTATTGCTCAGCTTGACAGATGAAACACTTCCATCTGGCATCCGTAAATTCTCAGAGGATCTCCTTTTTCACATAATGTTTTAGAAGAGACAAGAAAGGAAAAGAATTTGATCTAAAAAATTTAAATACTATTCAAACAACAACAGTACAATGGAATAAAACATGAATGCTACTCTGGTACTGACATAGGGAGAGCCATATTTGCAAGTTATGCCTACAACATATTGAATACATTGGTAATACAGTGACAGATTCAATCACAATCCAGAGGTAGAAAGTGGGCGAGTGTGGGGAAGTAATCTTCCTGCTTTATTCAACCTGAAGAAAGAGAAAATGCTACTTTGTATGACAAAATTGTGGTAGGCACCACTGTACCCTCAGCACTACACCCCTAACATAGCCACCATCATAGCACAATCCTATTACACCTTATACATAGATCAATATACCCCCAACATGGCCGACGACTGGACCCCATTATAATACTATTCTATTACACTCTATACATAGAACACTACACCCCCAACATGGCCGATCACTGGACCCCATTATAATACAATTCTATTACACCCTATACATAGTACACTACACCCCCAACATGACCGACCACTGGACCCCATTATAATACAATCACTGGACCCCATTATAATACAATTCTATTACACCCTATACATAGTACACTACACCCCCAACATGACCGACCACTGGACCCCATTATAATACAATTCTATTACACCCTATACATAGTACACTACACCCCCAACATGGCCAATCACTGGACACCATCATAATACAATTCTATTACACCCCATACATAGAACACTACACCCCCAACATGGCTGATCATTGGACACCATCATAATACAATTCTATTATACTCTGTACATAGAACACTACTACTCCAACATGGCCGATCACTGAACACCATCAAAATACAATTCTATTACACTCTGTACATAAAACACTACATCTCAAACACTGCACCACCAACATGACCGACCACTGGACACCATCATAATTCAATTCTATTACACTCCATACATAGAACACTACACCACCAACATGGCCGACCAATGGACACCATTGAACACTACACCCCCAACATGACCGGCCACTGGAGACCATCATAATACAATTCTATTATACTCTGTACCTAGAACACTACTACTCCAACATGACCGTCACTGGACACCATCAAAATACAATTCTATTAGACTCTGTACATAAAACACTACACCTCAAACACTGCACCACCAACATGACCGACCACTGGACACCATCATATTACAATTCTATTATACTCTATACATAGAACGTTACACCCCCAACATGGCCGACCACTGGACACCATTGAACACTACAACACCAACATGGCCGCCCACTGGACACCATCATAATACAATTCTATTACACTCTATACATAGACACTACAGCCCCCACATGGCCGACCATTATATGATCATATTAAAATTCTATTACACTCTATACATAGACACTACACCCCCAACATGGCCGATCACTGGACACCATCATAATACAATTCTATTACACTCTATACATAGTACACCACACCCCCCCAATGGCCGACCACTATATGATCATAATACAAGATCATAGTTTGCTATCATCCTCTCTCTGTCTGCCTTGTTTAAATAGCTTAAAGCTAAATGCTTTATGCTAAAGATGTATGTTCGCGTTTTATCAGATAAAGCAAATATAACTTGGGGTCATGACTTCCTACTGGGTTCAGCTTTGTTTTCAAAGTCATTTATGTTTTGACAATGTATAATGTGAAAAAATGCATTATCTTTTAGATTCTGAGTCGTTGATGTGTCTAGGATTTGATATTTATTTGAAATCAAAGATAGCTTTTATGCTAAATTGTTTCTTTTAAAGCGATCCTATTACTTGCATAAAACAGAAAGAAAGGTCTTTGTGTTATTCACCTCCCTGGTGGCACGTGTCTCCAAACCCCCTCCCCCCCAGCTCATTCTCTGTAATAGATAAAGTATTTCACTTACCTCTCTGGTGTCCCATGGCTCCTAACTCCCACCATTTCCTGTAATAAGAGAGATATTCTACTCACCTTTCTGCCATCCCCTATTTTCAATCTCCCCTCTCTTCCCTGTAACAGAAGAGCTACTTACCTTTCTGATGTCCCGTGTCTCCTTATCTCTCCTTTACCAATAATAGAAAAGGTATTGTACTCTTCTTTCCAATGGCCAATATCTCATACCTTTCCTCCCTTACCTTGCTGATGTCTCCAGTCTCCTACCTGGAGAGGAGTCTTTTCCATGTAACAGACGAGGTACTTTACTTACCTTTTTGGTGTCCCGTGTTTCTTGCCATCCCTCCATTCCCTGTATTTGAAGACGTAATATAATCACTTTAGCCTCAATCCCCACCCAATGGTCCAAATCTCTTACCACCTCTTAATTCCACGTATTACAAGTGTCCTAAGTCTTCTACCTTTCCCCATTCTTTGTAATGGAAGTGGTATGCTACTCACCTCCAATGGCCTGTGTCTCCTACTGGCCCTCTATGATCTGTAAGAGAAGAGGTTTTGTTCTGCCTTTTCTAGTGTCCTATGTCTTTACCTCCCTTCCTTTCCATGTAACAGAAGAAGTATTGCATTCTTCACACCAATGGTCCATATCTCCTGTATTCCCTCGGCTCCTCTGCAATAGAAGAGGTATTCTACTTCTTTGGTGTCCTTTGTTTCTTACCACCCTTCTCTTTAAAAATGCAACCGCTATCAGACTTTTTAGTATGTGGTAGTTCTGCAAGTGTCGGTTACCTCTAACCCATCACCCCACCACCACCTTCCCTAGCACTGTGTTTCCATCCTTCACCCCTTTGGTACTGTACTTACGTACTGCTAAAAATATATAATATAGAACACTGCAATGACAAAACCAAACCATGAATTAACCTACACAGCAAATCATTCTCATCTCAAGTGAATGCATAAACAGCTACACACATGCTGCCGAATTCAAACCCATGCACACTTATCCAACTTGCGGAGACGTTATAAGCATACTATCCCATCATGAGCACACAGGATTGAAAGCTACATCATTTCCCGGCAGCTGATAACAAAGTTTAAATCAGGGAGACTTTTTTATTATTTTTTTTAGTTTTTCGAAATATTAGGTTGTGTTAATAATATTTTTGTTTTACGTGACTTGAGATATTAAACATTTTGTTGGAGCCCAGTGCTTCCCTCGGCACCTCTGCTGAGATCAGGTCTGCTCGATGTAACTTGCTGTGAAGATATTTTTTCTGTCCCTTGTGTGCTCTCTATTTCCAAGATCCTTTCACTGTGGGGGGGAACTCCGCAGGGAAGCGCAGTAGGGGTAAAAAAAACTGATTTGGTCTGCGATTCTCTCAGTGATGAATGAGGGTTTAGCAGCCATGCCGCTAAGATCCCTGCTGTTCCATCACGGCTATAAATCACTCATGGATTCATAAATAGGAACTATTCTCAGACTGCATTAGGCCGACATCTATGGAAATGGCAAAAAGTAGTATTCGGTCTGGAGAATACCGGACATCCTGCACTAGTATTGGAATTCACTGAGTAGTAAAGAAGATCTCTGATTTAGAAAAATGCAACAGGAAGTGAAAGGGATCTCCCCACAGTTCGTGAGGATCTCCCCACAGTTCCCCACAGCTCCTACCAGAACAAGTCACCCTGTCCTGAAGACACATTAAAATTTTGGTTTTACTATTATTTTCTGCACTGATGACCTTGCAGAGTCCTAACCTCTCATGGGACTGACTGTATGTTGGTAGGAGAATCCAAAACATACTGGCGCTGATTTCTGCCCATTTGGCATATGTGGGTATGTGTGTGGTACGTGTACTGGTATGGTAGGCCCATTGGACTGTTAGAACAGTGCAGCCAATTGGTTTTAGTTGTGTTTCTTGTGACCATCTGGACAAATCCAATGTTTCATCTGGACTGGTTTGCTTAGTGATGCTCCCACGTGACAATTGTACTCTACAGAACTACTATACATTATTATTAGGAGAGCCAATGATGCCGCTGGGGGTAGCCATAATTTGTGGTTATGTTCAGGTGGTCTTGGTGGTCCCTGCATGATTTCCAAGCTGAGATTAGGCACCTATAGCTTTAACATTATCCATGCATTGTATCCTGCTCCAGCTAAGCACTCACCCACATTTTGTTGGCTGCAAAATTCTACCAACAACTGCCAGGAGCCGGGTTTACCGATAATATAATAAACATCCTTGCTACACATTCCAAAGCAAAACAGGATTGCATGTTACATGATGGTACAGTAAGTTGGTGCTGAGGTTTGTTCTTCTTGGACTACCCCTTTAGGAAATTTAAAGTAAGATACTCACTTTGGTGAGGGAAGAGAGCTTGAAGCCTCTGGCCTTTTCCTTGCCGGCATTCTCATTCAGGAAATTGCCCAGTGCCAGGATGTAGCTCAGCACCGCAGGAAATGCTTGGCTTCTCAGAAGTTGGCTACACGCTTTGATCTTCTGCAAAAGAGGCTGCAGGGGCAGAGTCATCTCAGTTCCATTCATTACTGAAAACATTGTCACCTAGTTTATTTTACACTGGATAAAGGTAGATGGGACTGATATGACTTCTGTATTACTAAAACATGGACACTGCACAGTTGACATGCATATATGGGGGATGTCCTATTTCCAAATGGCCTGTGACCTAACTTTTCATCTCTGCATTTATATAATGTAGCTTGGTCAGCTCTCCGCCCCCAGCTTGTGATTGGACAGTAAGCACACCTCTGAGCCTATACTGCTTTGAAATACCATCAGCACATGTTCATGCTCCACCCAAAAAGTTAACCTAAATGTTACACTGATAACTTGTCTTTTTCTAAATCTTACTACTATACGTTCTGAAGTATACAATACTAAGTTGCATGTTTCTTAAACTTACTGGTTGCAGATATTTCATATAACCGGGTAGCTCCCGTACTGCGAGGAGAGTGTCGAGTCTTGGGCACAGATCAGGAATCTTACACATCTGATGGAAACAGAAAAAAAGAAGTGAGGGATGAGTATGGAGTATGAGCGCCGCTTCTGGTTTAATCATACACTGCATTTATAGTCTATAGTCAAATATTAGTTTTAGATAATTTATAGAAGATTAGATCAATTTATAAAAAATTGATCTTTGTATCCCCAAGAGATTCACCCTTTTTCCTCCAGGAAAAAAAAGCACCTGCATGGCCAGAAGCAACAACATGTCATTTCCAGGAACTGTGCCCCAACATCATCACAACTGCAAAGCAACTGCATACAAACGCTTGCACAAAGCTGTTTCCAATTGTTTCGATGCATTTACATAGGAGCAGTTGGGAGCACACAATACAATGCTCTGGTTTGCTACAATCATGAAAGAGGCTTAATACATTCATGCTTTCTATTGTAATATATATCTAAAGTAAACAACTGATTACTACATATGGCTGGAATTCACCATGAATAAAAGCAACAAATTTCAGCTACGCTTTTCAGATCAGCAAATCATTTTATTTGATCAAATCTCAAAATTAATTCCTCCATTGCTTTCAGTTCAAACAGATATGAAAGTGCAGGACTTGTAGCTAAGGAAGGCATGTGGGAATGTTTCTTGAATTTGTGGTCTGGGACCAAAATGTGGGATTTTTGAATGTCCCAAATATAATTTAAACAGTGAATATCCCAAATAATAAGTCAACAGTGGTTTGTTCTGGCCTCTTAAGTGTAAATACAGCGGCCAAATGCAACAAAAATGCACGGTAACACTTCCAATATCTGAGAAACAATAAAGTGTAATGTGCACACTGTTTGGAAAACCACATTGTGTGTTTTCAAGCATTGCATTTGCGGTAAGTTCCTCCTTTAGAGGCACATAAGAAACTACTCAGGTGGATTCAACATGTCGTTTTCAGGAACCATGCCGCAACCCTAATGCAAACATAATTGTGCACAAAACCCTTGCACAAAAAGGTTACCAACTGTTCCTGTTTCCAACTGTTGTTTAGGAGCGCGGTTGAACCAGTGTTACAATTCTGCTGTTGACTGTAAGTTTGAAGGAGTCCCTGCCCAAATAAAAGACCTGGTCTGCAATGAATTTTAAATGTCCTGCAAGTATTGTGATACTCAAAATCGACAATACACACTCACAGAAATCTGCCGTTTGTGCATTTTGTCTCTATCTCAGCAGCAGAATTTTGATTGAATATTAGTGATATTCAGGTCTAACCCCAGGAGCACCAAGGCTTAAGGGCAGGCGATATATCCCCAGGCAAATTTAATGGGAGTGTGTACTAACGATTCTTCAGAGATTGGAAGCAGCCCCTTTCCAGGCATCCTAGGGGGCTAAAGGACGGAACGTTCCCCAGGCATTCTGTGGCTTTAAGGGCAATGCGTGCCCAGGCATCCTAATGGTTTACGTTAAATTTGACTTTAACCAGATTGGAGATAACTCCAAATTGTAATACCTAGCTATAGGAGTCTGCATAAAAACAGTGCATTGTCTGCTAGCTTAGGTTTCATACAACCCTTTGTCTTCTGTAGAAAAAAAAATGATTATAAAAAAAGATATAAAATACAAGAGCTGTGGAATTTCAGCTCTTTAAATCAGCCCACATGGGCTTTGTTATGACAACTTTTCTCTTGACTAAAAACCTTTGCAGCAATCCTCTTCCTCATTTATCTATAAATTAATGTTGTTCTAAGTTATTTCAGGCCACTTCTGTACAGTTTTATACATCACCTTGGTCACCGGCACCTGCACAAGAGTTGTATTCTTTTATCTAAAAAATTCAGCAGCGGAGGAAAATCAATTCATCCGATGAATCAATTCAAAGCTCCCCTCCTCCCATTCCCATAGTACACAGATGTTTCGTCACCTCTCGGAAAGAAAATCACAAGCGGCAACAAAAACAAAAAAACCCATGGAATAGGGAATCCACTTAGTTATTTACTTTTCTATGGACTCTTTGTTTAGGAAGTCATTATGCTGACAATTATTCCTCTTCATCATGAATATCTTTGTTGTCTACCTTTTGTTTGATAGACTTAGACGTTTGTTTCATACCGTGTAATCAGGGCAAAAGGCAACTTGCACTAATTAGGAAAAGCTTTGGATGGATGACGCTGATGGATTTTTTTTTAAAGAACAAGAAATACAACAGAATTTTACCAATTAATTCATCAAAAAAACTAAATTTAATGCATGAACGCTGGGAGAGGTGCTTTACCTGTTGGCCATGACCCTTTTTAAAAATGTTCCTCCCTCATCCATGGGTTCAAAACAAACAGCACAGAAAAGGATTCAATTTGCTCTTGTTAGCACTGCAGGTCGTGCCGGCACCGCTGCTCCTAATCGCAGGCATGGGCGCCGGGTTCTATCTCTCAGGTAACACTACCTATGTTCCATGTCAGTATTTCTTTCACGTTGGGACTTGCTATGATGTGTGAGCTGGCGTGGGTGTGTCTCTGAGGTAACACACACACGCCCTCTGTTTTCCACAGCCTATGGCTGATGTCCTGCAGGGATTTAAAGGCACCTCCTATTACAGGAAGTTGCCTGAGCAATCTCTGGCTTACCAGCATTACCCTGTGTGAAGACCGGGTGGCTGCTTAGTTACGCCCCTCTAGAGTTTACCTGGCCAGCGGCACAGTGGGTCCACACCTTCGTTCATAACAGCTCTGTTTGATGACTGAGAATGGTTGGATCCTAAAGAAGGACCAGGACCCCTAAAAACATACTTTGACTTAAATTTAGCCTTTGTTTTATTATTGACAAAGCAACTGCCATCAGACAAGGTGGAACCCGTCGTTGGCCTTCCCTTTGCAACCCATTTTCACCATCTGCCCAAAATAATCTCCCTGCCTGGGCAAAAACAGTACTACATATATATTCCTGAAGTTCAGGTATTGGTGGGCGAGGGTTTCCATTTAAATAATCAGATCTTTACACCAACCAATACCCAAGCCAAATACCCAACCAATACCCAAGCCAAAAACCCAAGCCAAACAGGGTCGAACAGCTGATAGAAACTTCTTAGACCGCTCCTAGAAACGCTCTTCCCCAGTTGACCAAGTTCAGTAATACCCCAGGCACTCAAACAGATAATGGGCCTTTAGCCACCTTAATATCAATTTTATAGGTCCTTTACTATAATAACCAATCTGGGACCTTGTATAGAATTTGTTGTGATATTGTTGGAGTTGTGCCTTTAACTTGAATATAGAACTTGGAGGAAAGGTGTTCAGATGT
Organism: Pyxicephalus adspersus; assembly: GCF_032062135.1. Classification (NCBI taxonomy): domain Eukaryota; kingdom Metazoa; phylum Chordata; class Amphibia; order Anura; family Pyxicephalidae; genus Pyxicephalus; species Pyxicephalus adspersus. The sequence goes on along the minus strand of NC_092863.1, from coordinate 4,091,447 downwards.
TGATTGGAAGATGACTGGGTTACCTTAAGCCAAAGTCACATGGATGATTCCTATATCTAACTATGGGTGGTCCATCTGCAGCACTTTACTCCAATCAGTCCATCAAATTTAGGAAATTACACTGAGATAAATCTATTTTAATATACGACCACTTGAACGGTACAGTTTTCCAGATAATTTCTTCAAAACAAAACATTCAGTTTCCTTTTCTTAAGTACAACTTTTTTACGTTGGAAATGTATCTAACACAAGGTGTGCTTACCTGCAGCATGAACTGGTCCACAATATGCAGTTCAGATTGGGGTCCTTTGTAGCTTAGATACATTTTTATATCGTTTGCTGTGGGGACATATCTGAAATAGAATGAATATGTATTACTTGAAGCCCCTGTCAAGTTAATGTTGCTAACCTTGCCTGCATTGAGGTGACTTCTTCTCAATTCCCATGTGGTCATCAAGACAGGAAATTAACATAATCTTATTATTTCCAAGTAACACAAAAAGGATAATGACAAAGCCTCTAAATATTACATCAGTTACCTTCTGAGATTAGTTAGATGTTCATCTGACAATCCACCATCACACTCTCTTATAATTAACAGTTTCTCTTTAAGCTGTTCGGGATCGAAATGAAAACTTTTCAGAACTATATCTGGAAGCAGCAAGAAATATAAGCACACATTATTGGAAATAAAACTTTTGCAAAAAGTATAAACTATGCTATCATATATACTGAAAAATCAACTGATCCAAGTATAAATCAAAGTCCCTACTTTTACCTGAAAAAACAGAAAAATACACTAACTGAAGTATAAACCCAGGGCATAAAATTTCTGTCACTGCTAACATTCAAAACAGTAATCAATAGAAAAACCAAAAACATTAATGTGAATAAAACTATCCACAATATGTTATTTTTGAAACATTTTAAAGATTTTTAAAAGAAATAAAATCACATGAGCTCAGTCTGTTTGTCTTCCTTCCCCTTTTCTTTTTACAGGTCAAAGTATTTTGTACTTTTGAGCTGTTTATGATGTGTCATTTGCTCTTTTTTTAGAATTTGGTTATGTATTATTTTCTTGTATTTAAACATTAAATTGTATTGTATTAATCCCAAACAATCCCTTATTTTTTGAGTATTTGCCCACTGGTTGTTTCTTTATTTGCTCCTAAACAATCTTTTGTGCATTATGGTTGGTCACCATTATTGTTCTGCATCCTCAAGTAAAGTGTTACAAACAGGTTGTCTGTGACAGTTCTGATCTGTCAAACCAGAGACAAATGCAGTTCCAGGACCTGCCCCTGGGGTTCACCCAAGTATAAAATTAGATTCTTTTGTGATGGCATTTTCATAAAATCTTGGTTTATACTAAAGTATGTAAAATTTTGTTCTAGGATTATTGGCCAAGGTAAGTGACTATATGTGCATTGAAGAGATTATCGACAAAAACATTTTTGGCTTATTTTGGCTAGAGATGACAACTGGTTAGTAAAAAAGCATGAATGAAACTTTCCAAGTCAAACTGAAATAAGAACACCAAAAAAACAGAATTAAACCAGTCGGAGGAGAACACTTACTAAAATTATGAGCAATTTTCCTATCTAGAAGAATGTTCTGAATTTTTGAGATGTCTGACTCTGGGACAGATGAGACTTCACTGGTCTGGAACTGGTGCAGAACCCTCTGGTCATCAATTTTCTTTGGAACAAAATTCTTGGCCCATATGGATTTGCCAATCTTTGGAGAAAAGATGTTAAACATTATATCCATAAATGTATGAATTATAAATATAATTTACACACTAAGCAGATAGTTGTAACCATTCACAAGTTTTCAGTTTCTAATTGTTCATCTGCTATGGAGAAGCGTAACTGAAAGGCTTTCTGGGACAGGGTTCTAAGACCCTGATGGCCACATGTAGGCCCTGTGGTATCGTTCTGTGGCTGTGGATTCTATTGCATATTCCTATTGTATAGTGGAAGTGGAAACATTCATTGGTGAGATAAATTAGCAGTAATCCCTGCTATCATCATAGAACATGTCACCATTCTCCCACTGTCTTCCACAGTCTCCAATTTCCAACCAAACCTACAGCAAAGCTCCAGTCTCCAACTATACTCACTATGTGCCCCCAGTCTGTGGTCTTCATTTGTTCTGCAGTCTTTATTTTCTCTAAAATGGCCTATATTGAACATTTTTTTTGGCCCATTCATGACATCGAAGGATTTAGTAGAGGATCTCTATACCTCATTAGGTATTCAGTATCCTCAAACCACAAATCATGTTAAACTAGATAGCAGTTACCGAAAAGCTGTGTGATTGACTTTAGCAGTGATTTAGGGCATCCCGTGTAATTGTGGCTGTTGCTGACTGGCAGTTGGTAATGGTCACCTCATGGCCACCAAGAAATTGGTTCTTCATTACCCTTCATATAGATTTACCTAGTAAGCTACAGTCATCAACATCTCAATCTGCAAATGCTAGCTGTTATGATGACGCTCGTCTCAGTACTTTAAGTCACAGACCTGTGAATCTTTGTTTGTGGGATGTTGAATCAAAAAATAACATCCATTTTTCCCATCATATAAGATTTTCAAAAAAAAAAAGGAAGAAAAAGAATGCTTTGATCACTGGTAAGAGTTTATTCAATTTATTTTACATGACTTATCCCTTTCAAGTTTTATGAATATTTTTGTTGTAAATTTTTTACAAGACAAACATCCAAAATAGAACCAGCAAAAATGTCAAAAAAAATCAAATTAAAATCGTAGTCTCTACACAATCACCCAATGGTGTTGAGGCTTCTTTTGTTTTTTGTCCACAGTTTCTTCCTGCAGCCTAGAAATAGTCAGCAATCATGGTAACATTCTACCACTCCAGTATCCAGGATCTCTTTCCATTTCTTTAATATCCAGATGGAACGACTTGCCTTCCTCATTGATCCCGTCACCCAAGTTAACTGGAAAAGAGTCCAAATGAGAGTGAAGGAAACACAGCTTCAGGCTTTTTGAATAACCCAGTTCCTATAATTCTGTAAAAATATTTTTAATGATGGCTTCAAGTGTGGGTCTATATGGCTAGCAAGGAATTTGGGGACCACTTCTTTAAATGAAAGCCAAGCTGCTTTTTCCTTCTCAATAAAATTTTGTTTTACACTGTGGCTCTTTCACCAGTTCCTGGATGTTGGGACCATAGGCACGCCACGATGAAAAGATTTTCTCTTTACTTTTGGACCACTATCAAAGCTCTTCCACAAAAATACAGCAGACTTTATGTGGAGCCTGCAACTTGTCCTGATCACTCCAAAATATATGGAATAAACCTAACGAAGGCAGTGGTGTTCTCCCGCTTTTCACAAGATAGTTCCAGGTGAAACAACCTCCAGTATTTATATTTACAAAATCACAGCAATTTAGCTTTTGTTCCTTTGTCTTTGCATTACACATCCTTTGTTTTATATATTGTTCTCTTATGACTCCTGCTGGTTAAAAAAGAAAGATATTCAGGTATTTTGGTTAGAAAAGTTCTAAATACTTTGGGCGAGTGCAGTCAGGGGATAATAAAGAATGGCCAAGTTAATATAGGAAAACCTTATGTGATGGAAATATATGGATGTCAGTTTTTGGATTCACCACCTCAAAAACATAAGAATCAGTGAAACTTTCAAAACAATTTTCCATTGATGGTCTGTGTAACCTATCCTAAAACATAATCATACTGCAAATCTTTTGGTTGGATTGTGAGTAAAATGAAAGTTTTTGATCATGTGAACATTTTGTACCTTGTCTGGTGGCACAACATTCCAATGAAAAGCTTTGGTCCGCTTTGGTGTGTTCTGGCGTGGTGGAGGTAAAGGTGGAGGGGGAATATATGGAGGGATTCCAATTTTTAGATCTGGAAAGCCATCTCCATTTTCAAATGGCTCTAACACTGGGGATGTCATATCTTTGGATAATTCAGCAACGTTCTGCATCTTGGATTCAGAGGGGGAATCTTGCAGGCTGAGGGGTGACTGCATTTGGTTACGATTGAAATCTAAAACCTCGTATGTGTCACTCTGGGAAGAAGAACTCTGCTCACTCCCCCCACAATGTTTTTGTAGAAGTGACACCCAGTCGTTTCTCATTATTATGCTTTTCTCCGGGTCTTTGTTCTGTTCATTAATAGGTATCCGAAATCTTAAAAAAGAAGGGTAAATAAATGTTAGATTTTTCAGTGTAGTAATCGTTTGACCAGAGATACTTATAATAATATAATATGTAAGCGATTTCCAAAATTATTATTCCTTTAGGTGAAATGTTGCAATGAATCTGGAGCTGATAATAGTAATAAATTTATAATGTATCTTCTACATGCCTTAGACAAAACATAACCATGATCTGAACGCTAGTCACTGGAACTCCAGCTAGCAATCAAAAAGTAAACCTAAAAGTAAGCCATTAAAAAAAACTACTTACCTCCTATTGCTGCTCCATGCGTTCCATTTATTCAGTGAAATTTCCAAAAAAATTACCCATATTTTATGCTGGAACAGACCCATTTTCATTGAGGCCGGGTAAAATTAACATTTTTATCATTATTATGGAACTTGCCAATAAATAAACCTTTTATCTCAATTTCCATTCTTTTTCCATCTCAATTTGCTTTTTTTCCAGGCCATTTAGTTCCCAATAAAAGGCTAAAATTTAATATTTCCACTTCAATGCTGGCTATAAAATTTTCAAAGCTGCAAAAGACTTTTTTCCAGTGCAATTAATAGCAATAAATATTTATATATATAGGTGTATGTATGTGTATATATATAAATATATATATATATATATATTATACTGTATTGCATATGATATGTATGTTACTTGGAATAATAACCATTAATTTAGCAAAACGGTAAAGAAATGTTCCATGCATATATATATATATATATATATATATATATTACTAATAGATACATTTTTACAAGATTTAAGCTGTATAAATTTGGGTAAATCACTTGTAACTTTTCTGACACACAAATAAATCTAGTTACAGCTGAAAATATTATCAGACGGTTGTGTGTCTGTACTGGGAGGCCCAATGCTGAATCTGACCTTTTCTGACTGCGCTAATTGCTCGCATATTTCCGGCATGGGAGTTGAAATTTTGCCATGATTTGACTCAGCAATATGTTGGCCGTTTCTCAAGACTGACAATGGGGGAATCATAGAAAACCATCTCACTCCCCATAAGCTTTGGAGATTTTAAATTCAGCTGCAGGTGGAAAATCAAGATATTCTGGAAATATTTCACTTAAAGTCACCCTTTCCGTTACCCCTACATTCTGCTTCATCAGTTCTTTCAGATGTGCAGCTGCTCATAGGTAAATTGTGACTTAAACCCTTCCTTTTCTATTAAACCCATTTCTCTTGGCCATGGGCCAATGCAGGGAACAGCGCTTTGTGATTGTGATGGCAAGCAAAGTGGTGTCAATGAAATCTGATCTGTGATTGAGAAACTGGCTCCATAATCCCTATAAAATAAACTGAGGGCAACCTGTGAATGACCGGAGGATTTAATTTCCCAAAATTGTGTAAAAATTTAGAGGTTTCCAGGAAATTTTGCAATTTTGGCAAAAACATTGGGGAAAGGAAATACTTTTTAAGGAGTGCAATGGGCTCTAAATAGCTCTTGGGGGGTTGAATGGGATATATATATTGGACAGATGAGAGTAATGCTGCTGAGCTTGACTAAGTGTGTTTAATAAAATGTCTTTCATAGCACAATGATACAAAATCATTAGTCACTAAGGAGTTAAAATCATTTCTAGGAGAGTTTTTGTACATCATGAGTTTAAAAGAAACTCTAATTTTCTGTATTTTGGGGTCATGTGTCATTCAAAACTGTTTACTAAGGCATTAGTTTTGCATAATGCTGAATAAATTGTCACGGCAAATTAATTGCTGGGATTACCGGTGACATAATTACAATTCCCCAAAGGTCTGACTCATGTTAAAGGACAACTAAGGCCATTGTCATATAAGTGTTACAATGGGGAAAAAATGAGAGGGACAGAGAAAGAGAGGAGCGGTTCTCGGCTCCAACCTTAAATAACTTCTCAATTGCTTTGGCAATGCTAAAATGTATCTGATCCTGCCAATATAACTTATTTCAATTGACATGAGAGAAGGGAGAGGAGAGAGAAAGACTGGGAGAGGAGGAGAGAAGAGAGAAGGTATAGAGGGGGAGAGAGAAGAGTGAGAGAGTGAATATGGGAAAGAGGGAGAGCGGAGAGGAGAGAGATAGGGGAGAAGAAAAGGAGAGAGGACAGAGGGGAGCAAAGAGGAGGGCAGGGAGAAAGGTGAGAGGAGAAATAGGTGAGAGAAGTGAGCAGAGGGAGAAGAGAGAAGGGCGGTAGAGAGGGGAGCAGAAAGAAAAGTGACTGAGGGAGAGCAGAGAGGACAGGGATAGGGGAGAGAACAGAGGGGTGCAAAGAGGAGGGCAGAGAGAAAATGGAGAGGAGAGACGTGGGGGGGGGATGAGAAAGAATTAAAGAATGAGGGGAGAGAGAGGGAGAAGAGAGAAGTGAAGGAAAGGAGGGATGAAGATGAGAGAAAAGAAAAGGTGTAAAAATAGAGAGGAAGGGAGGGGGAAAAGAGAGAGAGAGAGAGGGAGAGAGATGTGATAAAGTGAGGGGAAGGAGTGAGGAGAATCAGAGAAGAGAGAATGATAAGGGGAGGGAGGAGAGATAAAAAGAGAAAGGGAGGGAGTGAAGGGAAAGGGGAGAGAGAGAGAGAGAGAGAGAGAGAGAGGAGGAGAAGGGGCAGAGGGTACAGATAGAGAGGAGTGGAAAGGAGAAGGAGAGGAGAAGTGAAAGAGGGAGACATGAGATAAAGATAGAAAGGGCAGGAGAGAGTGCAAGCAGAAGAAAATGGAGAGGGGGTATAGAGAGAGAAAGAATGGGGGTAAAAGGGCGAGGAGATAGATAGGAATGAGAACAGGGGTAGAGGAGAGAGATAAAGGATAGAAGAATGAAAGAAAGGGAGGGAAGGGGAGAAGAGAAGGAAGGAGGGGGTGTTGAGAGAACAATTCTGTTAATAGAAATGGAGTTGGCTTAGGTTTAGAAGAAGGCTAAAGAAAGCTTTTTTTTCCCTGAGGGGTGTCATATTTGTGCCATGGCAGTCGCAGTGATTACACGGGGGGATTGGCTAGCAGTATATGATGTACTGTTACTCTTTCATACATGGTGTGCTCTGTAGTAATCTCCTGGCAGGAGCTGCATTGTGAATAAAGTGGTGAAGACGTAGCAGGAAGGACAAGTTCTACAATCTCTTCTTTTATCACAGATATGAAATGTCATCTGTGCTATTTCCATAGAAGCCAAGAAACCTAAGGAGGACCTGTCTGTAACTTTACATGTCTGCATAAATAAATACCTGGTGATAATATACAGAGACTATATAATATTACGGAAAAGCTCCATCTTCTTTTATTACAAAAACCCTTTAAGCTCCTTTGCTGTGCATTGCAACATTGTCTGGTTGTTTGCATTCCTTTGCATACAGTAATGCATTACAGCATAACTCAAAGGTATAAATTGGGTATTTACCTAAAAGCACAACCCTAACAGCTATTGCTGACCCCTTCAGGCTCCTCCTAGGATAGTCAGCACTATAATCCCACCCATGCACCTCCATCTCCCACCTATCAGCTTACAACATGGCCACTCCCACTGCAAGCCTCATTTCACCTTTCTATTCATAGCTTTGGATCTTAGATTTAGTTAGTGCTTACATGTACTTCCTGGCCTTGCTGCTAATAGAAAAGGTGGCACAGGCGTTCTGGGTTCCGGCGGTCACGGAACATTCTGATAGGTTGATGCTGATTTTCTGCGGTTCTAGTTGCTGCGAGCAGTAAAATATGAGTTCTTCCCGCTTTACCTGTACCAGATATCTGTAGAACAAAGGAGAGAAAAATCTCTTATTCGCCACACACAGATACACAAAAATTCTCCCCAGACCCAGAGCCTGCCACTGCTCACAAATCTTACGGAAATCTCAACTACCTGGCGGTGATTCTGACCAAACAGCCTCAGTACTGGGAACCAATATTTTCTTTTAAAGCATGGGTAAAGCCTAAATATTTCTATACTGAAATGATATATATATATATTTAAAATATATAAATGGAACTTTATTGTGTTTTTAGGGCTTAGTTCTTATTGCTTCTGTAGCTTTAAACACCTGTAGGTTCACCTATGACATTGATTCAGGTGATTGGTTGTCTGGCTGCACAGGTGAGGTGGGAATCTCTGTAGACATGTAAAGTTTGGTGTACGAGGTTTGTGAGGTGTGTATACACTTAGAGGACAGGCACTGATAACAATTTCTCTATAATATATAAAGTAAGGTGTTATAATTAATTTGTCATGTCACCACACTCCAGGATTCCTTTGCTGCCAGGTTATGTGACCCTTGATCAAAGGGCATCAACCAAAGGAGGGTACGCCTGAATTGTCTTTGCTTTAGGGTCACTACTGTGCGACTTGTATGTGCATTGCTATTCATTCTGCCTGGCACCCCAATACATATACTTTGTAAAGACACAACCCTTTCCCTTCATTCAACCATCAGCTTGTCTTCAATCATTCCTCACTGTGCTAACCCATTCACGCACTGCTCTGTGTCCTTAATGCACACATTCACCCTGGTTGTCCTGGCACCAGCAAAGAAAGTGATGAGAAATCCAAACTTTTTACCAGAGTAGATAGAGGGGATACTTTTATTGAGGACACTTGTATCATTGCCAGATGTTGGGTTTCCAATCATTTCCTATCGTGTACCCAGAACAGAACGTGAAAGAATTTTGCCTTCATTTAAGGCCAAGATAAAAGTTGGTAATTTGATTATGTATCCAAACTTGTCAGGGACCTCAATGTTGCTTAACAAGGTCCACCATGCAGAAATCAACCCCTGTATGTCTATGTTCTGTGCTTTGGACCGCATTGGTATATTTTCATGTGTGGACCCAAGGTAAAGATATTTATGCCAACAGAAGATGGTCGGTACAGTCCCTCACGGGTATGACTCCTTGACCAAAGGTTGACTAATCAGTAGGTGATTCTCCTCAATTAGTCTCTAAACAGGAGGCCTTCTAATGTCTATGGCAAGATCACCCAACAGGGAACAAAACATACAGCCTTGTGGGCATACAAGGAAATTTGGCTTTCATGGTGGCCGAGTTCAGTAAATCACACACAACAGGTTACTATGATCACCATTGCCTATTTGGCAATTATCACATCACAGTAAAATCATAAATCCTAATCCCTTCACCTACACAATTGAAGGTTGGTCCCACCCCGCACCCTGCATGTTCTTCTCCTTTCCAGTCTACTAATGCACACCTGCAAAATCAGAACTGGGAAAAGTTTTTGGGAGAATCCCTGAAAGGAGGCATTCCAAGAAGAATGGGCTCTTAAACTCACATTTCCGAATCAACCCCTGAATCATGGATAGAAGATATGATTTTATAGGAGCAGATATGGCTGAACTCTATAGCTAAATTCTGTCCAACCTCCTTCCCAGTGATTCTCCATTCCCAATCAAAAACTGATGCAAAGATAAAGAAAAGAACCCTCATTGGAAGCTTTTAAGCTGTCCTTGCTTTAGTGCAAGGTCAAAAAAACTTCTAAAATCTAAAGCTAAGACTACACAGAAATATTTTTTCTAGATCAGGCAAACTAAGACCATGTCTATCAAATGCTCTTCAGATGGGACAAATAGCACTCCTATGTATAGATCATACACCAAGTAACCACCAGCAATCACAGATCACAAGATGCTTTAGTATGTGTAGTTTATATATAATTATTAATATCTGTGAAGCTCCCCTTGTAAGTTGCCATCTCGCTGTCTCTCTCATATATACAGTATATATATATATAAAATACCATTAAACCCAACAGCAGGCAACAGCAGTCCACAAGCTATAGCTGCAAGCTAACCCAATGGGAAACCAGCCATAACCCTTGGATCTGGCACAAACATGTATCTGGGCACCCTGGGATGCCACCAAATGTTCTTCTTCATCAAATACTGTCCAGCAGGATACAAACTTAACACGTTTTGCTCTAAGATTCAGCGCTCTCTTAAACAACATTTTGATTGCATGCTGTGTCTTAGCACAAAGAGAATTTGTATCCTACTGTCTGCAATCGAAAAAATAAAATTAGTGACATCATGATGTGCAGTTGATGGACAAGTTTGTGAAAGTTTTAGAGGTAAATGAAATGCGGCACCAGGGGTGGGGTGAGGGACAGTGCAAAGTATCTCTCTGTATTATCTAAATATACAATGCAATACAAACTGGTGACTTTTAACCTGACTTTAACTTTTTACATTTTTGGCAGCATTTGGTGGCCATGACCAGAGCACCAGGGGAAAGCAGAGATACAAGAGATACCCCAATCTGTAATTTTTTGGGACAACTGTGGGTTGATGGTCTTCGTCCTACAAGAGGCAAGGTAGGGGCTTTTTCTATCTACATGTTGTAGTGAAAAGTGAGTGGAACCAACTATTTTAACATAGCTGATATGTAACGAATATTTCACATTTAAGCAAATTTTTATGCAAATTTTGGTTGGAGGCAATGGGGAAATCAGAAGGAAGTCAAATAGAATTTTTAACAGTGTATATAACATATAATCATTGTGGCACACATCAGAAGCTCATACATTCATTTCACAACTAGGCCTCTGTCATTCTCCCAAAAATTTCCTCGAACCTACGATGGTCCTTCGAAATTTCGGCGAAACCATCGGAAGATCGAGGAAATTATGACAGGTGGATTCACAGGGGATTCACAGGATTCGTTGGGAATCCTCCTGTTTGCGATACCCAGGGTACTAGAGGGTAATTAACCTCCAGTGCCGGGGATTGCACACTGTTCCTAATGAATGCTGCCAAGGCATTTTTTTTAATTTCGAGCTTGATCGGCGAATTTACACCGGTTATTCTCGCTTACAATTTGGACAAGTGAGAACGGTCAAATTCAAAGCAAGATCGAGTTTTAAAAACTCGCTCGCTCATCCCTATTCACAACAAATACAGTTTTAACAAAATCCTTTTCTCTTCCCCCTGCTAGCAACCAATCGTATTTTCATTTACCGCAATGGTTGATGATTTGTGATTGGCTGCTAACAGCATTTTGCTGGTTGCGACATGGAAGGCAGTTAAGAACTGGGTGATTGGTAATCATAATTTTTTATTAGGCATTATTTCAGTCAAGGTGGAAGATCGAACTGTTAGGCCAATGGGGATGGACAATGATTTTTAATAAATATTCGGGCTTTGTTATCAGATGAAAGGAAACCTTTGTGAAGCCGCTGACAGATGCAATGTTTTATATGTGAATGTTGCTGCAGAGCTGTAACTGTGTTTTTAGGGTAAAGAAAAAAGATGAGCAGAATGTTCCAGCATCAGGAAAACATAGAAGGTATAGGATGTTTTAATTACAAGGATCCCCAGCATTGGATATTCTGCTTTGAAAGGTTCAGATATTGCAAAAAAATGCTCTCAAATTTCATATTAGCATTCCTTAGCAAAATATCTAAAAATGTGAGATTATCCTTAGCAAGTAACGTCACTGGTCTCTAGTGATTTGATAGGCTGCATTCTCAGTGAAGTCACCGGTCTCTAGTGATTGGATAGGCTGCATTCTCAGTGATGTCACCGGTCATTCTCAGTGATGTCACCGGTCTCTAAAGATTGGATAGGCTGCATTCTCTGTGATGTCACTGGTCTCTAATGAATGGATAGGCTTATGCATTTTAGTACATAGCTATGCTGTATCTTTAGCAGTAATCTATATCTTTTATTTCTTTCTGAACACATTTTTTTACTTTTTTTTTTTAAAGTTGTTTCCAAAATGTGAGAACTTTTTTGAGCCCTGCATTCTTTGGCTGTGGCCAGCATGACAATGGACTGAACAAAATGTAATCTTTCAATTAGCAATCTCTCTGGCTCATTACATATGCTATTCTTCCCTCAACCATGCTCTGCTCTAGAAACTCTCGGACGCTGTACAATATGATGAGATAATTCCATGTTCTATCTACAGGGAACAATTAGAAGTGGTTTTAATTATTTCTATTTTTACTGTCCATTAGGGAGTGAAAAAATGAAAGCTTTTTTTGTGTGCTGGGAACCACAAGGTCATAAACCCGGCCCTGCATGTTTAATTAGTCTACACCATCTCCGTTGTCGTTAATTGAGTGATAAATGTAACATGTGCAACTTTGGTGGTGAGTTTGTAGAGTCATTAATTCATAGACCATTTTTCGCCCAGAGAAACAAAACGTGATGAATATTTTACGCTGCTGTTTTCATTATAAGGATGAGATTTGTCCCTCGAGCCGTAATCAGAACTTGTTTTCCCATTGGTAATTACGTATCATCAGTGTCCAGCCAACCTAAACTAAATGTGACGGGATGAGATCGCACAACACTGCAGAGATTTGCAATCAGATCAATTTTAGGGAAAAAAATAAGTTTCTCTGTTAAGTTGCCATTTCTGTATCTTACTGCAGCTTCCTGGTACTTTTTTAATTCCAGCTGGCATTCGAATGAACTGTACAGAGAAATTACGAAATGAATCTCCTACATTCTACACACGTTCACCCATAGGAAAACAAGCACTGCTACTTCTTTCTGGTTCTTGTACACCTTCTATTTCTTCATTTTTTTTTCTCCTTGCCTCTTACTATATTTTTTTCATTACTTTACTTTTTTCTTCTTTGCTTCTATCTTTACTCTCCTTTCCTTTTCATTTTCCTTTCCTTTCTTTCCCTTCACAGTATTTTATTTGCTCTCCTTTCCTCTACTTTCTTCTATCTTCTTTCTTTTCTTTACATCTATTTTCCTTTTTTTCTTCTATCTACTTTTTAATGCCTCTTTACCTTTCATCTCCTCTACTATTCCTTCCGATTTCAATTTTTCTCCTTTTTTTCTTTCTGGTTTCCCATTACCCTTTCCTCTTTCATGTCTTTTTTTACTTCTGCCTTCTTTGTTTTATCTCCCCATTTTCTTTCCTCTAATCTCCCTTTTCCTCTCTTTTAACTTTATTTCATTTGTTTCCTTATGCTTTTCTCTTCTTTACTATTCCTTTCTTTTGCTAACAATTTTATCCTTTATTTTCCATTCTTTCCTTTACCCTTTCTTTTTCTTTCTTCTCCTCCTCTCATCTACCAATTCCTTACCCTTTGTATCCCTTTTTCCTTTCCTTTCCTTAGATTTCTCTTTCTTGTCCTTCTTTTTTCTATAATCTTCCTTTTTTTTCCACTGCACTTTTCATTGCCTTTCTCCATCTTTCTCTCCTATCTCCTTTCATTTCCCCTTCTCTCCTCCTCTTCCCTTTATTTTCCTTTTTTTCTTCCTTGCCCTTCCTTTTGTTTCCACTCTTCTGCTTTACTTTCATTTCCTTTCTATTTCTTTCCTTTTCTTTTTTCATCTCTTTTTCTCTACTTCTTTTTTTCCTATCTGTTCACTTTCTTCTTTTATCGTTCCTTTCCTCTCTCCTTCTTGTTTACTTCTTTGCTTTCCTATCATTTTCTTTTCCCTCTTCATCCTTATCCCTTCCCATCTTTCCTTTACTATTCATTTCCTTTCCTCTTCTCTCTCCTCTTCTTTTCTTTCATCCTTTCAGTTTCTTTCTTTTTTTCAGTTCCTCCCTTTGCTCTTCTCACATGCTTCTCCCTCTCATTTCCTTTAATACTATTTATTTTCTTTCCTCCTCCTTTTCCTTTCCTCTTAGTTTCCCTTTCCTTATTCCTTCATGTTGCCCCTTACCCTTCTTTTCTGTCCTTACTTTCTTCTTTTCTGCATTTTCCCCTTTCCTTTCCAAACTAGATCTGTTACAATATCCTCCATGTATATTTTATTAGAGATCCGTAAACTATTTTGAGATTCATGTAAGGTCAGGGTATCTAAAGACAGAGAGAGAATGCTGTGCGCCAGTAAATGGTCTTACAATACATCTAGGAATAATTATAACTACGTAGATGATGGCAGCTTCTTCCAGATGTGACAACGGGAGGATCATATACAGCACCAGGTTTAGTTATATGCTTTGTTAGTTCATGTTTGCTAACATTCTGTATTAAATAAAGAAAATAATTCTCATTAGCTCAGTCACTCAGGTGATATAGGAGATTCACCAACTCCAAGGAAATATAAATGTTTGAGTGGACCAGTAAATGGCAGTGCTCCCCATGTACACATCAGAATACATATGTTTTCCATACTTCACCCATCTGTCAGTTGGTTCATCGTACAGCTCCAGCAGTCCATCAACGATGACATCTGAATACTCGTTCTTCTTAGCAAATATCATTATAGGAGAAGCCTGACTATTCTTCTGTGATTGCAGGATTTCATTCATAATCCCTAGGATCTGAGTGAAAAGAGAACCTACTTAGCTCAGAGAACATACAATTAGAAAATTCAAGGATCTATACTAAAATTTGTATAGGTAGCTGATGACTGCATTGATTTTGTGCTCCTGGCCCCCCATTGACAGCACAGCTCATGCAGGAACACAGCAGAACAAGGGGAACATTCCTAAATTCTGTATGTTAGTCTACAGGGATTGAAGTGTTTTCAGTGTTGAAGAACAACAAAATTTACTTTACTAAGTTCTGAAGCATTCTTCACTGTTTGGCAAACCCTAATACTTAATCCCTCCACTATAGAAACTCTGACAATCAAATATTCCACAGCTGGAACCCTAACACTAAACCTTCCTGTTAGTTAAACATTTTCTCCTCTTTCTTAAACCCTAACACTTTATTCTCCTCATACTCAAACCCAAATACTTAGTCCTTCCCCCACTTAAACCTCAACACTGAAGCCCCCTTACCAAACCCTAAAACTTAACACCCCCACAGCTAAAACCTTAACACCTAATACTTCTCCTTTTTTACCATAAAACTTTACATTTCTGAAACAATTAATCTTCCTTCTGCCTAAACCCTAACACTAAGCACTCCCATCATTCCCCTATGTAAATCCTCAATCATTCCTCTATTTAAACTTACACTCCATCCCGCTCTGGCTTCAACCCCACACTTCTTCTTCTTCTCATACTCAAACCCAAACACCTTGCCCCTACTACAACTTCAACCTAACCCGTACCCACTCAAACCCTAAAACTTACCATGCGCACTCCATCCCCACTCCTATGTAAACCTTAACGCCTAGTTCTACCCCTTAAGTACGAAGAATAGACTCAGTGACTAAAAGGGAACCATAAGGAATCAGAGGAAGTTGTCTGCCAAGTTCGACCCATGTCTCTGTCTGCACTATTGGGTTTCAGAGAGCCCGGGGCATAGTAAGGGTCACTTACCATGTAAACAGTAGGAGAGACTGGACACCATTTTGTAAGACAAGAATCCTCTACAAATTCTCTACAAAATCCTCTATAATCTGGTCAACTAACCCAAACCTGGAACTCAACCATTACCATTGATTTCATGGTCTTTGAACCCTACAGGTCAGGTGAGACAGATTTGCCAGCAAGCGTACAAAACAATATACATGGATTTGGTAAACCACCCTGTAGGTCCATCCAAACTTCTAGGTGCCGAAGCCCTCGTCTCACCTTCTGTTTATCCTCTGCACTGGCAGCTTCAATCTCATAGTCTTGGTGGCCATAGAACTGAATGATGAACCTCAGGCCTTCCAGGTCCTTGCAGGACTTCACCTGAGAGAAGGGGAACTGCTTCTTGAGGATGCCTTTCTCAATATTAAATATGGTCTGGCTATAGAAATCAATCTGAAACAAAAGAATTAAAAATTAAAGGAATGTTCCACCTTCTCAACCCAGGTAGCCATCACTATATATTTCACAGATGACTTCATGTGCTCACTTTTCATGGCAGCTTACTTTACAGTAACCCCAGCCCTATATCATAGTTTCTGCAACATTTTCCAATATTCTGCTACGTGGGCAGAACTAAACATGAAATCACAGCAATCTAAATTCCAGCAGGCATTGATTGTTTCCCGAAACTGAAATTATGATCATCCAAAGCCAGGAGACATTGCTTGTATCATATAAACTTCAATATAAGCTGTGGTACCTACTCTTACCTAAAAAACATGCAAACTACATTGACTCAAGTATAAACCTAGGGAACAAAATGCGGTCATCATTGCTAACATTAAAAACAGTAATTAACAAAAATGCCAATACAGGTATTGTGAATAGATACACCCGTGGTGTGTTTTAAAACATTTATAAAGAAAGAGGGAAATAAAATCACATAGGCTCAGTCTGTTTTGTACCTTTAAATTGGTTATGATTTGCCAGTTGCTTCTAATTGATCTTTTGTACATTAATGTTGGTCTTCAGTAGATGGCACTGTTTTCTCATGTAAAGTGAGTAACAAACCCAAATATTGTCTCAGACTGCAAGTTTGTTATACATTTTACATTAGGAAGAGTGACATCTAGTGGTGTGACCCATGTATAAACAGCTTGTTTCCTGTTAAGTGACAAAAAATTGGTTTATACTCAGCTATATATGGTCCCTAAAACAAATATTTAACTTCTTTGATCTCTATTACATGTAGTGAGGAAGAGACTAACATGAAATTGCCAAATCAAACAAACGGTGAGTCTTTCCACCTACTCCACTATATTAGGCTATTTGATAGCTCATGCAGGATTAAAACAAGTAAGCCTTATAATGCTATCCCTACATAACTTTCTGTAAACTACTGAAATCCTCCATGCTATGGTATGAGGATGAGGAAAAGGGAAAGTGTTCTATATTCCTGTCCTAATGTGGCAATGCTTCTCTACTCTACATACAGTATGAGTGAATGTTGTCACCATAGGATAGAAATGTTTTACTCGCACGTGAACAGGAAGATAAAAGAACAAGGAAAACTAATGCTGCCGCCACATCTTTAGACTGGTAAACTGGAATATGTTATCCTTTGGTCTATATTCATTTAGTGTCATATGACCACAGATGACCTATGCAGGGGCACCAATGTCACCAGTAGCAGATATGGCCAGCAGTAGCCCCTGTGCAGAGTCTTGGGATTCTCCTGCTGAACACACTTAAGGTTCCTGAACGGGCCCTTTGTGTCGGTGGCTTGTGCAGCTGCACACATATTTGCTGGAAAAATACAACTAATGCAGCCACCAGAAGTAAGCTGCAATATATCTCATGCATAAATGGTTGATAACCGACTATACATGACTACAGGGACTCGGTCTTAGTCTGCGTTCTAGGTACAAGCCGCGCTCATTGCTTGCCTCTGAGAAAGTAAGTCTATAATTCATTGAGTTTGAATATTTAATCTTTTATCAGCCAATGCTATTGGGGTCACAGGAAAGTATCCACACCGCTCTGTAAAGTCTGAAAAGTTACCTGCAAGATCCTCTTCTGCCACCTGTACCTGTACTTGTAGACGGTGAAGTTGTGCTGCGCCGGCGGTTTGCGATTGGCCAAGTTCTGAGGAGAGAATGAGACGGGTTTATAGTCTGGAAGCGTCAGTTCTCCTTACATACCACACAACCGGGGCTGATGAATTGTTTATGAATGGAAGCTCAGCCAGGTCTCATCTCCGCTTTTACCCCGTTCTGGTGCTCTTAAATTAGCCGCACCGGGACACCGCTGTACAGAGGAGATCGAGAGAGGTCAGCTGCTGACTCCTAGGGTTTTACAGCATCACAGACACTTCTTTCTATAGTTTAATAAACAGCTGAAAGCTTATCATCCAAAAATCACAAATATTGCACAAGGTTTTATTTGCAGAATTTTACAGGCTTTGTGCGTGTATGTGTATATATATAATTATATATATTTCCCATGAGAACCAGCAACAATGGGAATACTTCCCGCTGTGTCAGAAGACCTGGTTCTGGTGTTTACCTGGTTTTTATTCATTTTATATTAAAACATTGAATATTCTGCATTTTCTTATGCAGCCAGCAGGTGGAGCCACATGCTCCTTTTTCACATTTTCTTGCCTCTTTATAGCTGCTATGTTGAAAAAATTCAGTGATTTACAGAACTCAATAACACAAGCTGAAATTTACACAAACAAATGATGAATGTAGTACTTTAAAGCATCGCAGATATGTGTACTATGTGTATGTATATATATATATGTGTACATGCCCCAGACTCGGCACCCAATGAGAACATTGCCTGCTATTTTTACTAACAGACTCCTATAGGTCCACTGAATGGGTTCACCTTGGAACAAGATTTAGCTTGATCTTCAATCAAGGAATGCCTTCAATTCCAAGAGCCGTAAAGTGATAACAAGAAAAGGGGGGGTTAGAAATTTAGGTAACATCAGTTATAATTTTTACACTGATTGAATATCACCTGCAGACAAAGAACGGAAAGTGAATGTTGCAAAATAACTTGCGCCAAAGTTTTTCACAACGTATCAATGTTCTCCTAATAAAGCGGAGTCATCCTTTCCATGGAAGGTATTTGGGATGTGATAGCTGATAACCTTTCACCAGCTAGCAGTTCTCAGCAGAAGATTCCGATAATAAAGGTCGTTCTGGTGGCACGCCGTTATCGCGCCTGAAGATGGATTTTCAGCGCAGTCGTTTCTCAGATATTTTTCAGTCACCTATTGGCCCGGACAAGGCTGGCCGTATGCAGTGATTTATCTCACCGACGCTACATCTGATATTTTGTATACAGGAAAGACAGGGAAACAAATGAGATTGTGTGTGAAATGTTTCTGCTGCATGCGGTGGGGGTTTGCAATATTCTGTGCTCCATGCTGTGTTGATGCATGATTATATTAAGCCAGGGAGGTCAGAATAGTACGTCACGTGACTGCTGAAATCGCATCTGCCTCGTGGGTCAAGCTCATTAGAAGCCTTTTACGGTGATTTGCAAATATTTACCCATTTAGAACCTAAAATATTAAAAGTTTTGCAATTTTATATCCAGCCAGAAGGTGGAGCTGCATGCTCATTTTAACATTTACCGGCCTTTTTATAGCTACTGTGTTGAGAAAGTTTGGTCGTTTACAGAGCTCAATAACACAAGCTGAAATTTACACAAAATGAATGACGAGTGCAGTGACTACACCACTACTTTCTTAGATTTAATAAATGTCAATCAGACACAGACAGCCAGGCAGCTTCTGGTGCGGACGGCTGCCATAGTACATATCCCTGTACAGTACAGTCCATACATTCCCGGAATGGAATAATGGATAACAATGAACTGAATGATAGAAACAAATACAAAAATGTTGTAGCTGATGTACTCACAAGAAACACAATTCTTTTTGTCTGGGCAGAGCAGAATAAAGCTCAGTCACTTGTGAGGTCTTCCATTCTATCAATGACTGCAAAAGAAGTACCCAACCTAACTCACCTCCAGTCAGGTGCTGGACTTTAGGACAATGTCCTCCTCCCAATTCACTAACCTGTTTCTCCTTAGCCAATGAGATTGCTTCCTCAATGCCTATCTCACTGTCCTTCACTTTCTTCAAGATCCTCAAAAGTTCCTCCTGGCTGATCTAAAAAGAGAAAACACAAGCGAGCATGAGCAGATGAACTTTCCAAAGCATTATTGTAAAATTTGTCTAAAACTTGCCAGGATTTTCCTAATTTTAAATATTTGATGTTCCATATTTGCACTCAGGCCATGGTATGTGAAGCTATGGGTGGTGTTCTCCTTGGTTTGCTCCTTTGTATTTTCCATGTTTAGGGTTACAGGAGAAATGTTTGTGCTGAGTTACTAAACATGGCAACGCACTTGGCAGGCAAACCGCTCTCTCTATTTCTTTTCTGTGCCAGGCAGAAGCGCAGGATATCAATCGCTGGCCCTTTGTGTGCCGGAGCCAAAGACTGGCCAGAAAAATAAAATGTACGACTGATAGCTGAGAGGTGTCAGATCAATGGAAGGAAGGGAGAGGAGGAAGAGTAGGCGAGGATTCTGGCATGGAAATCATTCTCCTCTACACCAAGCAATTACAATTATTATTATTAATAAACAGGATTTATATAGCGCCAACATATTACGCAGTGCTGTACATAAGATAGGGGTAGCAAATGAGGGACAGATACAGACAGTGACACAGGAGGAGAAGAGGACCCTGCCCCGAAGAGCTTACAGTCTAAGAGGTGGGGGAAGTCTCACACAATAGGAGGGGAGATATGTAGTGATGGGTAGTAGCGAGTGTTTTGGAGCCGTGCATGTGATGAGGTTATGAGTGAGGAAATCATTAGCATGTCATTGGAGGAGCAAAGAAACCACTAGAGGTGTTCAATGGGGAGACTTGTCCCCTCTTAACCTCTAGTGTCGGGGATCGCACACAGGATTCCCAGGGCTGCATGAATGAATGGGGTACTAGGGGTTAATTACCTGTAGTGCCTGGGGATCGCAAACAAAGATTTCCTGGAACTTCTGATGGGTTCGCAAAATCGGTTCTCCGAAATTTGAGGAAATTTTTGCGAGAATGTCAGAGGCATTCTAACTCATCCCTGTTTACAATCTAATATCATATAATAGGGATACAGAGAGTAGGAGAAATTACAGTCTATTATAGTACAATAAAGGACATGGAAGATTCCATTCTATTAGAATATGAGGGAGGTACAGAAGGTTGAAGAGCTTACACTCTATTAGTGTATAAGGGAGAATACAGAGGGTAGAAGAGCTTACAATCTATTAGCTTACAATCTATTAGGGTACAATAGAGGACACAGAAGCTTACAATCTACTAGGGTAGAACCTGGATGATGTAGAGCTGAGTTTAGGAGGAATGGTTTCTGACCACACACAGTAAAGTAATTCCTCCCCATTGTTGGCCCCTTTGTGCCCAGCCATAGATGGATAAATATATTCACTGCAATGTTTTACGGTTACATTTACTATTCACCTTCCTCACCCTAACAGTAAACTATTAAATCCATTCATTCTTTGTACCTCTTCAGAAAATATAAACAGTTACTCCAACCCTGTAAAATATTTCTCTTTTCCTATAATCATCTCTTTCCTCTGTTCACCATTTTTAATTTACCTTCACATATGTGACTTATGTTTCTGAGACTGAAATCATTACCTCACCCATCCCAATGTACGCCATCAGTCCCCGAACTGTTCAGTTACTTGGCCGTCCCTCAGCCCAATGTTAGCATTTCCCCTTTTTAGCAGCCAATATTTAGCCTTTGGGGAAAAGAGGAGGTAGTGATGGTTGACTATCCATATTTGCCCTAGGGGTCGGGATGCTGGGTAGTTAGGTATTCCCTTGCCATTGCCATAGAGCGGTGTTTATCAATCTTATTTAACATACGGGAACCCTAATCAGTTAAACTGAACTGTCGGTCACTGCTCAGAAAACTCCCAGCAACCTTTGGGGCTCTATTGAACTCTGGTTGAGAAACACTACCATGAGGATCCCAGACCAAACATTAATACCAAACCTCAACCTAACCTCCCAGAGCAGCCTTTCCCAACCCATGAGGAACTCTTGAAATATTGTTCAAGACTCAGGGAACTTCTGCTAAAACCAATTGTTTTAATTTGAATGGAAACAAAGGCAGTGATGGTTGGAATACCAACGTATGGATGCCTGAACACATCATTGGACGTCATATTGTTGGCTCTACCAGGTGCTTGGCGTTGGCCCCAGAACTATCCAGGCCTCATCAATCAGCCCCAGTTTGAGGAACCTTTAGCCAGCTCTGGAGGATCCCCGGTGTTCCATGGAACGTTGGGTGGGAATGGCCATCCTAGAGGTCCCCTAGTGGCTTAGTAGGCTTGGTGTAAAGAGGACCTCCCTATTCTGTATGATTCTTCTGTACGACTGATTGTTTGATATCACAAAACTTTAACTCATTTTCTGTTTGTTTTAATTCCTCCTTCCTATTTTTTTAATAAATATTATCAGTGTGGGGGAGATAATCTATATCACTGGCACTTCCTACCATCCCTAGATAGCGCAATAATTAGTTGACGAAACAAAAAAAAAAGCATAAAGATGAATAGACGGCGCCGGTGCCTCCGCCAGCATCCAATGACCCTTCTCCTCCATGGAAAGCAATCCATTAAAATTTCAGGCACAATTCATGAAAGGGAAGGGAAGAAAAAAATGAGATTTTCACAACAAAATGCCGCCTCACCGTGCCAAGATTCAAATTCTGATCTGGCGCAGAGGAATAATATCCACACAAAAGGAATTATTGGTCCGTTTTCTTATTAAAAATTGTAGATTGTTGTTTTGCAGGAGATTACCTTTCTCTGCACTGACAGGAGAAAGAATTAAAGCTCGTAAACTGAATTTAAATGAAGGATTTTATGAAAGCACAGGGCAAGGAATCATCCTCTACTGACTCCTCCTTTTTGGGCTTTAAAGAGGAACTCCAGTCAAAACTAATTAGATAAAAATAAATAGCTAATTAAAAATTTCAAAAAGAAAACCAGCAATATTCAACTTCTATGCAGAGAAATTCACAATACTACTTTTGTCTGCCACTAGATGTCCTCAGTCTGATGTCATACTTTCACTGAGTTTCGGTCATCTTGGATCCACCCCCAGCCTGTGATTGGACAGTGAAAGTAGAAGCAGTTGCTCTGCTCTCTCCTCCTATCTGATTGGCTTTTTGTGCTGCTTCTTTCTAATACAAGAATCTGATACTGGGTCAGATATAGGAATTTACATATCTAGCGTTGGGATGATGTATTGTCACAGAGTTGCATTCATTTGCATCTGTCTACATTTCAGGTTGAAAATACTGATTTGTTCCAGGGGGTTGCTTAAGCTGAACTGTGCACGACTGGCTGCCAATTGCTTTTTGCACACAAAGGGTTTATTTTGCCTAAACAGAACCCCATGGCACCCTGTGAAAAGCTCCCTGAATCTGGCTGATTATACAAAGCTTAGATGAAAGGTGACTTGTATTCACATGGCTGGTGTTGTTTTTTCTTGTTACATTGGTGTGCAGTCAATATGGAGCTATAGAGAGTTTCTTCCCTGGAGCAGTATTGGTGTCAGTCTCCTGGGAGCAGAGCACTGAATTTAGGCCAGTGTGTGCAGATAGAGCTCCACGTGTCACGTTACACCACCGGATACTTACTCTGCATGGTGTGCATTACAGGAAGATCCAGGGTTGTAAATTCTCTGGCCTGAGCTCAAAACACACAAAACCAATAAAACTGAACCCAAGCACAAAAGCTTTTGCCTAAATATATTTATAAATATCCAAAAAGCAAGCCAAAGAGTAACAGTATCAGTAGACTATGCAGGAAGCAGAGCTGTGGGAGGGGCCCAGAAGCTCCTCCCATTACAGACAGCCCATAGGAATCTACAAGAGGGGTGGAGACAAGACCAGTCACCCTGCCCAGGAAGATAGAGCAGCAGAAACCGGTCTTTATTACAGGAAATTACTACACAGACGCAATGTTCTGTTAGAAATACACAGAACACACCAAGATCTAAGTAACAATACACATGGCCCCTGTATTTAGACAATATTTTGCTCTGTTCTTTATATATATATGTATTGTATTATCTTGTATTACCTTGGTAGTAATAATGAGTGGACTGTTCAGAGAGAGAAGCAGCAGGTGCACATTAAAAAGCCACAGGCTTGGTATCCATACAGCATTGTGCCAGCTGGGCACCATGCCATGGTAATGTAAGTGCCTCTTACTATGGTAGACAGCAGATACAGATCTGTTACATCTGACTTAATAAGAGGCAGCCATGCTCAGAAAGAATGCAAACTATGATTTGAAGGGGTAGAGATGTAGCAATCACATATATATAATTACTGTTTGCTGAGTATTATCCGTCATATGTCAGGAATATAGTGACAGGTCACCATTAAACTTCAGCATCTTGCAGCATTGTTCCCAGTTTGCACCAGCAAGTAGCGCCGCCTGTGAGCCCAGGAATGGGGAGCCCTGATTTGGATACGGGTGACATTTGCAGATTATGGAGTTTGTAAAGCAGCTGTACTGATGGGGACTCTGGGGGGCTCATTATTTCCTAATTGTACTAAGTGAATTAAGTTGTTACTTCCAAACATAGAAATGGCACTATTACTGCCGCAGATCCGCGGTAAGGCAGCATGGACTGCACATGGTACAGGATATTATGGCAATGGTGGCAGCGGTGATGGGTCGTCAGGCTGACTGCATATTGTTTGTAAAAATGCATTTTGTAGGTCACGACTTTTTGGGAGGAACATGGAAGTTATTAGGTAAAAGGATGAGCTGGCTTCTTATAAATTCTGAAAGCTCCACGTGGGGTGTGCTCTCTTTTTTGTGTTACTACCATCTGAAGGTATTTCCTTACACCTTGGGGAACTCCTCATATTGAGCACTGCCGGTATACAGACCCAGGAACTAAGCACAGGATTGGTAGGAACCCCTCATAAAGATAGGCCCGTGGCCGTAAGAAATTAGGCGCATGGCCTACATGACAGGGTGCTAGGCCTAGCCCAGGGCTGTTAAGGGTAATAAAATGTAGTAAGGCTAGAGGGGGCTGTGCTAGTGTGGAGCGTGGGGTAGGAGGGGATTAGGAAAAGCACAAGTTAAAAGGGGCTGGACGGAAGTGAGAGGCCCTCTTTTAAAAGAAAGAATTTCCCCTCCACCCACCCCTTCTTTTATGGTTATAATGTGTAAGTTTGGTTCGTTTTATCGGTTGGGGTCTTGGAAGGCAAGGATCCAGTGTATTGGAAAAGTGGTGAATTTTGGCAGGGGGGATCCTCTTTGGTGGGGTCTCCCCTTTATGGTGAACGGATGAATATGGCTCCTAAGGCGGTGCTGGGCGGCTAGGGGCCAAGGTGGAGATGTTGGAAGAGTTAAATTACTGTTGGGTGGGATTTTGCCTTCTGAGACCTGCAGCCTGGTTGTTTGGGTGTATAACTAGGAGTTTGATAACGTTATGGATACTGTTGTAATGGTTATGTATTACTAAAAGGGGAATTAGGTTGTTGGTTAATTAGGTTATATTCAATGTAATATGTTGGTGCTATATAATCCCGGTTTAGTTATAATATAAAAAAAATGTTAATGTATGCGTGCATATCAAAAGTGTAAAATGTTTTTATTTATTTTTAATTTTTTATTATTGGATATTTGTTGGTTTATTACTTGAATGGTAATTTATTTAATGGTGGTTAAACTAATGGTTGCTTGCAAGCCGGGTATTTAACCGTTTGGGTATTTATTGGTGGGGGAGTGGTTGATAAGCAGGTGGGGGGTTGGGGGGAGGCGGAGGTTCTGATGGTGGTGGTAAAGGATGGGCTATAAGGTCCGAGCTACCCTCGTCATGGACATAACAGCTGTACAGAAAATAGAGAGAATGTGGGAACTCCGCTCAATGGGCATAGTAAGAGTATGGGCCTGGGAGCACAAGGATTGTCATACCCCTCCTAATGGGCACAGCAGGTGTACAGACCCAGGAACGTGGTATAATGATGTGGGCACAACAGGTACGAGACCTGTGAACTAACCAAAGGGAGAGTGGGCCCCCCTCATAATAGGCACAACAGGTGTACAGACCCAGGAACTTGGTATAGTGATGCGCAGGTATGTAGAGCTGGGACCCCGGCACAGGGATGGTAAGAGCCCCTCACAGCGGGCATAGCAGGTATATAGACCCAGGAGCACCGTACAGGGATTGTACTAACCCCTCCCATTGGGCACAGCCAGTGTACAGACAGAACGGGTCAGAACCCCTCATAATGGGCACAGCAAGAGTGCAATCCCAGGGACTCAGCACAGAGAACTCACCAATCGAATATTTATCTCTTATATATAGTAATTGAATTTTCCATCCTTTAAGAAAACACTGAAATACCACTTTGGATGTCCTGAACCTTGAATCCCAATAACAAGCAGAATGCACTCACAGTATTTATCTTCTTCTGGAATTACATATTAATAAAATGTTTGCACAAGAAATTAGCAGAAACTGTCAGCCAGCCACAATCTACAGAAATATATTTGGCAAAGTGTTTTACTGGAATGGGTGCGGTGAGAGACGGCTGCAAGCCATTGCTAAGAGAGATATTTTATATAGATATTGAAAGCAGTGACAGGTTACAAATCTTTCCCATTTCACGCATCGGTCTGCCCTCCATCTATTGGTGTGAAGAAACATTCTTCTTGGACGCTGCTTGGCAATGCTCCTATTGGCGTTGGGTGCGCTCCATTTAAAGAGGACCTTTCATTTAATAAACCCCCCACACTTATACAAGTCTGACCATCGCTGCAGGAGTGAATTTTATACCCACAGCTGCTGGTCAGCAATGATGTCTGGGAATAATAATCGTTATCTGGAGTTGTAACTCACAGGAGTATATTTCATTATCTGTATCCGAATTGGGCCCAGAACCTTCACAATAAGGACATTAAACGCCAGCGATTTCATTACCTCCGTCCACCTCTATCATTACGGACGCGGCAGCCAGGCCGCTCAAGTAATGCTGTTAATCAGTTTAATATTGGTCATTTCTGTCTCAGCTAAATAGCGAGTTAGTAAATCTCACTCTCCGACGTTGCCAAATTCTGCGGAATGAATCCTGGCCCATTTCCTAGTCCTTGGGTTTCATTGTCCTTCCCACAAGTTAATCAGATTAAAGGACCGTCACCGGGATCATCAATCATTTCATGATTCGTCATTTGTGCAAAGTTCCCGAGGACGCTGGTAGTTACCAAACCTCAGGCTTTGGAAATGTCCATGGTGGGGGTGAGTGGAGGGATTTTGGCATAATTGATATTGCTGTGAAATTTAACAGTTTTACTGTTGGCAAATAATAGTAGAAATCTTAAATAAAGAATAAATAAAGCCTCAGCTGGCCTTAAGAGATATTGAAGGACAATAAAAAAACCCTCTGTCCTGTTTTAGATATACAGTCCAAAATGGCCAGCTGCTCCTGGTCACCCCTATATGCACCATGGAGAAGTTTTAGAGTCTGTGTTTAATGAACACTTCATCATGCATTATAGTCTAGTTTACTTAACCATCTCAAGCCCCCCAGAAACTACTGCATTCAGGCACAGGTCAGTGCATCCCCATTCAAGTCAATAGAAGCAGCTGGGTGCTCAAGAATGGCCAGAACTTCATGTTGTGTCCGGGAATTGCAGCACAAATTAGCCCCAAGGCTAATGAATCCTGCCGACCCTTCCACCCCCTGTGCTCGACTGAGGAAGGGACAGCTTTGGTACATAAATAAAAAAGGAAGAATGGGGGAATCGAAAATCATTTGAAAAGCAAGAGAGCTATGGAGGTGCATCTGATTGGTGGTGGCCCTGTGCAGAATTTTCCTGGGGCTCCTCTGCTTGCCTAACTTGGGGCCACTGCCTGAGGAGCAGTAACAATATCTTATATCAATATATGCTGTAACAATATATTTTCTTTAAAAGGCATGAAGACAATGATATAAGGTGTGTTCTGTCTATTCACCTGGATACAGGTGAATCTGAAGCTCTTTTGTTGTTGTGTGTTGGATATTTCAGAAACAAACATAACACAACTGTCATGCCAGCCTTCCCCATGGTGTACAGTTACAGCACACGCTCCTCTATAATACACCTTCAGAAAACTAGAAAAACTGGATTAGCTAATTGTTTCTTAATACAGCTGAATGTCCGCGGAATCTCCAGGGGAATGAGAATGAAACTCCGACCCGGTTTCCTTTGCTTTGCATAGGGTGTTTCTGTTTATTTCTCAGGGGGGTCTTACCTTCTCCTAAAAAGTTTAGGATGTGCTGCTGCTGAAAACTTTCAACTATAGAAGCCCCATTCATTCTCACAGAGAGCTGTATCAGTCTGCAGCATATATTATGTGTTATCTGAGCTGCAGAGAGTCTTCTGCTTCTTAGTAGATATTATGCCCCAACCACCCTGTCGAGTTTCTACCTACCAGTCAGTTGGGCAAATTCTATTTACACCCTTTTGCCCTTGCCCCATGTGGTCCCATTTGTGCTGGACAAATCACAGATTGGGCTCTCTTCTCCTCCCCCCAGTCAGTGTATTGTGCACCCAGTACTGGTTCTCTTACCTGGTCCTGAGGGGCGGCCCAGGCCATGACTGCGGTCTGATGGGCGATTATCCTAAGATGCACAGATTTGTATTTGATTTGAGTCTCAGCTCCTCTGCTTTTCTACTAATTCACTTCCTTGTTTAGCTAAATTCTGCCTCAGACTTCCTTGTTGTATTTTGATTTCACAGGAGGGCAAACACACCTGCCGGCTTACAAATCCTGTCCGCTATCATTCCTCTTTTCAACTTTCTCTGATCTGGTGCAGCCCTTTAACTCTCACAGCCCCAGGGACGCTTAGAAATGATTGGTTAGAAAAGACCTTGGGTCTGATGTATCCAATGAGATCACATTGCTTACATAGCAAGCAAATAGCAACACAAGCTTGGTGTATACAACAAATATCTGCTGACTTCAACCATCTAATCCTGTGCAAGAATAAATACTGTTTTTGTATATCCTAGCATAGGATTGGATATCCTATGGGAAATACCCCACATTTATTAGGTAGGTAAATTTGTCCCTGCAGGGTAGTATAGTGAACAGCCTAAACTCATTTAGCCCCCATTGTGTGGATTGCACGGTACAAAAGAGCTATGGATAGGAATTGTGTGACTGTGGGGGGAACAGCAGGTATAGGGGCTGCTTGGGTGGTTACAAGGTCATCTGAGCCTTGCAACATTATTGATGACAATTAAGATAAGGCAGGGTGTGTGTGTATATATATATATATTGTTCTATCAATATTTATTCTGCTCTTCCTATGTACAACCACTAGGGGTACTCTTGGCTTTTCATTTTCCCAGCCACTAGGTGGTGCTCCAGACTTCCTATAGTCCAGTTTCTACTCACTTCTTAATATAAAAATGGCAAATGCTTATAGATTCCAATAGCTCAAGTTGGAATTTAGCAATACCAGTAAATAGGTGAGTGGATAACTCCTCCCCCTCTATCCCTATTATTATTATTATTATTATTATTATTATTATTCCTACAGCTCCAAGAGGTTTCAGTCAGTACGAGCATCTATTAAAATATAAATTCATACATGAATTATTACAGTTTGTAATGGGGATCTCCCATTAGCTCTACTATTTTTTTTAATGCCAATAGTATAAAATTATACTGTAGAAGGATTTTATTTCCTTGAAAAGTCCACATCATATTTCCCCTTAATGCGAACATTCTCTCTGACATCACACCTGAGAAGCTGTGATTTGAAGATTTGTATTTGATGGGAGTCTCAGCTCCTCTGCTTTTCTACTAAATCACTTCCTTGTTTAGAAGATGCAGGGAATCTTGGGATTTCCATCATTTCTTTAGTTACTTTATAAAATTTCACCTGTATACAAACTGTATGGATTGCATATGCATGCATACACAGATTAGTAATGGTTAAGCTTTTGGTGAAATTATCTAACAAATCTATATTTTAAATAGGAATTATATAAATATGTAATAAAAAAAAGGAATAAAAAGATAAAATCACTTTCACATACTTGCAGCGTGATTGATGGCTCAGCATTTCCGCAGGTTATGGCATTGTGCAGGGTTCTGGCGCCACCTTGTGGTAATCTACAGTTTTTAAAATAGAAAATATTTACACATAAATTCAATCAGAAATCAGTGATAGAAGATAAAATGCATGCAAATGATGTTTTACCCACCAAAATATTGATGATTCTGTTCAGTCATTGTGGGCCACAACCTCTAGCATGCTTCATAGCCTGAGGTCACTACTACTATTCAGAATCTTCAGCTGGAATTATGTAGTTTGTTTTTGTTCTCCTCTTTGCTGTTTTCCTCACAATCTTTACTATATACAAAAAATGAGCAATGTACCAGGTTGGGAAGATCAAGTATGTCACGGGTTGTCCCAGGTAGGCCTGGTTATGTGCCATGCTCCATATGTCTGTATACTATATAAGAAGTGAGATGAAAGAAAGAGATAGAGAAAGGAGGCTTTTTGTAGGCACAAAGATATGGCAGAGATAAAAACAAAGCTAAAAAACAATTAATTATTCAAATAACTATATATCTAATGGTTCAAAAACATGAAACAATTGTATAAAAGTAAATAATTTCAAATCATTAAATGCTAGTGAATAACATATAGATGGGGATTGTGGTTTTACAATCTTGCATAGGTTACCAGAGTCATATAACAAGTCTCAACCCGACACATTTCGCCTAGTTTGGCTTCATCAGGGGATCTATAGAGGCTTTCAGACCCAGAAATGGTAAACCTGTACCCGCTATGACCCTGCCACTTATGTAGGTCAGGAAAAGAGTTCCTTTATTAGTTTAATAAGTATTGTAAAGAACCAGAAGATGGAGTTGAAGTCCAAGAATAAAGTCTCCAGTCTTCTTGGAAACCGTTATTGTCTAAGTAGGCTTATGTGCTTTCAATGGGCTTTATGGCTAACGGGTTTTATCATTAAAGCTTCAATAATATTATGCAGTGAAGGATATATAATATTGATCAGATTGGGAGGAGGAAAGTAATGAGACATTTATTGACAAGGTAAGAATATTTGTGTGTCCTCAGCCAGCCATCAGGGACTATATGTTTATTTATGATGTTTATTGTTTGTAGGTGGTTCACAATACATTTATTAGAATATATTGGTTTCAAATTTCTGTCCAGAAGAAGCCGGCATTGTATGTGGAACTTTGATTATGGAACACTTTTGCCATGATATAATTTCGATAATCAAATGAAATGTCCTAATGAATCGTGGCAGTGAGGTCTTACTCCATACAGGCAGCTCCGATCATATCACTGGCCCACAGGCACCCAAGATCATAATACTGCCCCCATAGGCACCCCAGAACCTAACACTACTCCAACAGGCACTCGGGATCATAACACTGCCCCCACAGGCACCCCAGATCATAACACTGCCCCCACAGGCACCCCAGATCATAACACTGCCCCCACAGGCACCCCAGATCATAACACTGCCCCCAAAGGCATAACAATTTATAACAATGTCCCTACAGGCACCACGGAGCAAACAATGCCCCCCACAGTTAACCTGACCATACCACTGCCCCTACAAAGCACCCCACATCATAACACTGCCCCCACAGGCACCTCAGATCATAAAACTGCCCCCACATGAATCTGAGATCATAACACCGCCCCCATAGGCATCCCAGAACATAACACTACTCCAACAGGCACTCGGTATCATAACACTGCCCCCACAGGCACCCTAAATCATGACACTGCCCCCAAAGGCATAACAATTTATAACACTGCCCCCACAGGAACCACCGAGCATAACAATGCCCCCTACAGTTACCCTGACCATACCACTGCCCCTGCAACGCACCCCAGATCATAACACTGCCCCCACAGCCACCCCAGATCATAATATTGCCCCCACAGGCACCTCAGATCCTAACACTGCCCCCACATGAATCTGAGATAATAACACTGCTCCCATAGGTACCCCAGATCATAACACTGCCCCCATAGGCACCCCAGATCATAATGTCCCTACAGGTACCCCAAATCACAATACTGCTGCCACAGGCATCCCATGTAACTCCACATCAGTGGCTATAACAATGTTATAGCAAATGATATTATTTAGCAGCTAGATTAGCTTTATTTAGGAGTAAATTTCAGAAAAAAACATATATTTGAGGTTGTCATGAATGCCTGTGTTAAATTCGTTTTACGATGCAGAATAACCCGGATTCCCTGTTGTTTTGTAAAGTGTCCTAAAAATTGGGGTTCAGTGGGAGAAAGCCTCATTTTGTTGGTGTCATTGAGTAAAGAGCCCCTATTCATTGTTGTCAGTGTACGAAGGCCCCCATTCATCGCTGTTCAGTGGTTACTTGTTATGAGAAAGGAGCTCATCTGGACCTGGATTTCTGCACCCTGTGCTAGTACTGTCAGGTAGCACCCAAATTCAGAACATTTATTGAACGTACCTATCTACTTGCTATTGAGTTCCTAGGGCTCTTTATAGGCTTGGAAGCACCTTCTTGGTATAAGCCCAGGGTGATGCCCTGCAGTTCCTTTAGTGTGCCAGGGTGCCAATGAATATGAATAGCACCAACACGCTATGAGCCTTTTTTTTGGGGGGGGGGGGGATTTTGTTCACAAGCAAGTTTTACTTTCCTATTGACTGATTGAATACAGGTTAGAAGGAGGTCAAATGCACCACAATGAATTCCAAATGACCCCACAAACATCCCAAACTGATCTCATCAAGGCTTGTCCACACAGGTCGTTATGTGTATACTGTGAATGGCCATGAAACAAATACAATTAACCAAACTCTCCCATTTAAACCAAAATAAAAATGTTTTAAAATAAAATGGCAATTTACAGTAAAATATCTCTATGTGTGCTATATTTTGCCCCAGCCTGGCCAGCAGATGGTGACATTTACTAACTGACGACTACAATTTCAGTAAAACACGATCCAAATTTCAGATGTTTAAGTACATCTAATCAAGCGTAGGAAGATCCTGGGAGAATCTTCACATTCTCTTTGTGACCGACGGGGTATTTGTGAATCTGTCAAAAGAAAAATCAAATATGTTTAAAATTGGCCTTTTCCTCCAAACATTGATGCATTTATTGGTTTAGAATTTTCTTTTACACACAATTTATTTAAAGGAGCCGGAGAAATGACAGTATGTTGGCATGTGGTGCTGTTCCCTGATTTCCCGGCTATGTATGGACACACAATATAAGACTTGTTACTTAACAATGGGCTTGTGAGATTTTCTGTGGGGTGACCTTCTACATGTTTGTTATGGTATAAAAATATCGCCAACCGTGCTT
The DNA here is from genome assembly GCF_032062135.1 of Pyxicephalus adspersus. NCBI lineage: Eukaryota > Metazoa > Chordata > Amphibia > Anura > Pyxicephalidae > Pyxicephalus > Pyxicephalus adspersus. Next base: position 4,058,622 of record NC_092863.1, on the reverse strand, counting down.
CTCCGCAGCCCTGACTCATTCTTATTATAATTATCACCTTGGCTGGGTTAATAATCAAAAAATTGCAAAAAAGTTTGCTCAGCAGCTCCGGTGGGTTTATATTTGTATCATTTCAGGTGCAGTAAATTTTATAGGCATTGTGAAGATAAAGTAACAGAAAGGTGCAATATTATGTTGTTTTATAAGAGGTCAGCTGTGACATCACATGTCTTTTTTTATAAGAAGTAAGCTGTGACATCACTTGGCTTTGTTTTATAGGAAGTAAGCTGTGACATCAATTGGCTTTGTTTTATAGGAAGTAAGCTGTGACGTCACTTGGCTTTGTTACTTATAAGAGGTTTACTGTGACATCACATGGCTTTGTTTTATAAGAAGTCAACTGTGACATCACATGGCTTTGTTTTATAAGAAGTCATCTGTAACATCACATGGTTTTGTTTCATAAGAAGTAGGCTCTGACATCACTTGACTTTGTTAGACAGTTAGCTCTGACATCACATGGTTTTGTTATAGGAGGTTATCTGTGACCACACATGGCTTTGTTATAAGAGGTTATCTGTGACATCACATGGCTTTGTTATAGGAGGTTATCTGTGACATCACATGGCTTTGTTAGGCAGTTAGCTCTGACATCACATGGCTTTTTAGACAGTTAGCTCTGACATCACTTGGCTTTGTTAGACAGTTAGCTTTGACATAACATGGCTTTGTTATAAGAGGTTATCTGTGACATCACATGGCTTTTTTAGGCAGCTAGCGCTGACATCACATGGCTTTGCTAGGCAGCTAGCTCTGACATCACATGGCTTTGTTAAGCAGTTAGCTCTGACATCACATGGCTTTGTTTCTTAGAAGGGGTTATCTGTGACATCACTTGGCTTTGTTGAGCAGTTAGCTGTGACATCACATGGCTTTGTTAAGCAGTTAGCTTTGACATCACATGACTTTGTTTCTTATAAGAGGTTAGCTGTGACATCACATGGCTCTGTGACATCACATGGCTTTGTTAAGCAGTTAGCTGTGACATCACATGGCTTTGTTTCTTATAAGAGGTTAGCTGTGACATCACATGGCTTTGTTTCTTTTAAGAGGTTAGCTGTGACATCCCATGGCTTTGTTAGGCAGCTAGCTCTGACATCACATGGCTTTGTTAAGCAGTTAGCTGTGAAATCACATGGCTTTGTTTCTTATAAGAGGTTATCTGTGACATCACATGGCTTTGTTAGGCAGCTAGCTCTGACATCACATGGCTTTGTTAGGCAGCTAGCTTTGACATCACATGGCTTTGTTTCTTATAAGAGGTTACCTGTGACATCACATGGCTTTATTTCTTATAAGAGGTTAGCTGTGACATCCCATGGCTTTGTTAGGCAGCTAGCTCTGACATCACATGGCTTTGAGTGACTTTAGTGTTCTAACTTCATGTTTCCAGCTAATATGGGCAAAAAGAGCTTCTGTGACCCCCTTTGTTTCTATAACGAAAAAAAAAAAAACATCCCTATTGAGTACATTGCAGTTTGCCAAAATGTTCTGATTTCACTCCAGAAGTGGCCATACTGACACACATGAGCAGGTAGTGGCTACTGTTGTCATTGAGACACCAGTCCAGACCAATAATATGCCATAGGCCCTACATGTAGACAGGAAGTTGATGAAAGAGGCTGGGGTAGCAGTACAATCCCAGATGGGATTTTTATGTATTTATATGTTTTATGTGTTTATGAGACAGTGTAAATTACATAAACAACCAGCTTTAGCTTCAGCTATCTAATGCAAAAAAACACATTGGTTTTGCCATCCTCCACATTTTTCCTGACTGCTGTTCATCAGCAACAGTGTAAACGTGCTCTGAATGGTTCATGTGGGCAAGCATTGAGTTACCTGCCCCATGTATCGCCCACATTGTAATAGCGTGTTGCGGCACTATTAATGACAGGTTACTGTTTAATATACTGAAAATAAATGGCACCACATGCGCTGTGCACTTGAATGAGACTGAATGCATGTCTACAATTGTTTGCTGGTTGGCAAAGCTCGTACCTCTCGTTATGTCTTGAGTGCGGAAGCAATTTTTGTAAAAGCCCTTTGCCTTATTGCTGGGAACATATTCTGTCAAAGATCCAGATGTTTCCACGGTTCTCTATAGAGATCCGCAGCAGAGAGCTACTGTCCTCCAGTTCCCATGATGATGGCGCCATTATTTTCTAAGAAAGCATTGCTTCATCAATAGCTAGTAATCAGCAAACATCTGCTGCAGAGTGCTTGTCTTCTGGATGAATTGTGAGTTGATCTTAAGGGGAAATATAAATCTGGAAGAGCTGTGAATCTTTTCAGAAAATTATGGAGGTGAGGAAGGATGCTGCCATTGATGACCTTCCCCTGAAAACATTAGCTGCCTGGCTTTCTCTAGCTACATTACAGTCACAGAGCTAGAATGAGTGGTCAGATCTGGATAATTAAAATAAAAAAGGTTGATTGTTTGTTTAGGGGTCATGACCTGGGTAACATGGAGTTCAGGTACCACCCCTCGCCTACCAGCCATCCCTCTTCCCCCAAAAACACTCGGACACATAACTGGAATTTAAAATGGCTGGCAAACTGATGTTTATTAACAAATAAATAATCTTGTATTAATTAAATAACAGATATATTTAAACAGTTCAAACATAAATACCATACCTAACATAATTACCATAAATAAAATAACCTAGCATAAATAACCATTTGAAAACCAAAATTACCATTCCATAAATATACAACATTAATATAATAATCTTCCCCCAAAATTTAACCAATAAAATTCCCTGGTAAACCACAGTGCAACCTGCACTAAATTTAACCAACTGCAGGCCTAGGAAGGTAAAGTCCATACCAAACACGTATACTTCCAATATATCACACTGGCCCCTAGCCACACAGCACCGCCTCAGGGGCCCCACACTGTAATAAACATAAAGGGGGCAACCTTCCCCTTCCAAAATTACCACCAGGACTCTTACCTTTCTTAAACCCTTTCTTGAAGAAGACAAGTACTTTAGTCCTCCAGGGCGGGGATAAAGTAAAGCTTAATTGAATAGTTTCCCTTTTATACTGGGTGGAACTTCTTTATTTGGAAGTGAGGGAAAATAATCTAGGTCCTCTTGTGTGGGAATTTGATAGAGCCTAATTTAAAATGATTCTCTTTTGAATTGGGTGAAGCCTCTTTATATTAGGAGGTGAGGTCATCTAATTTAGGTCCTCATGGGCGGGGATAGAATAGAGCTGGGTAGAAAGATAGGGCTGTAGAGTTTGGTTGTTGAAGAAAGGAAACATTTATTCTTCATGCTACTGTGTGTGAACTACTTCCCTCCCTGGGGGAGTGTGGAATTTTTTCTGTGCTCCTCCAAGAGTTAAGCAACAGGAAGTAGCTGGGATCTCAACAAAAATGGAGCTAAGAGTTATGGCTTGGGGGCAAGGTGGTTGAGAGTTGTGGGCCTGATCTCCCTTACTATAAAAATGAGTAAAGGGAGTTTGAACTGTGCATCCAAATCCAGACACAGAGCTCTTCTACAAACTGATTCCTTCATGGCACCTTGAATAGTCCAATTTTCTAAGTTTCAAGGTAGTTGGAGCAGTAGACAGAGGTAAATGTGGGCTTACAAATGTCCTAGCACGCCCTCTCCCAGTTTGATGATTGCTCTGCAAACCATTATACCCGTATACAGTTTTTTTTTTCATTTACTTACAATAGCTGTAATAAATCATGATTTTACGGACAAAATCCAGCAAAAGAGTTGGTGTTATCAGCCTGACCACTAGAGGGAGTGCTTAGAAACTATACATGTATGAAAATCTGTAGCCACAGAATGTAAATAAGACTTTCCAATAATATTTTAAGAGAAATATGCACTGAAAATAATAAATCTTTCTCTTTAACCTCCCTAGAGGTAACCCCGAGTGTGACTCGGGGTAGAAAAAAGTTGCTGAAAGCGGTAACCCCGAGTCACACTCGAGGTATGTAAGCCTATGGGAAGGTAGGTAAATACAGCGCTTACCTGATCCGCCGCCATCCAGCGTCGTCTATCGCCGCGATCTCTGTCCTCTTCCTTTTTCCTCCATCCGGCTTCTGCACCCGATAAGTCACCGGGGGAGTTCCCGGTGACGTCGGTGTGTGTGTGCGTTGCCAGCGGGGCGGGGCAGGAAATTCAAAATCTATTTGTATTTCATTCAATTCAAAATAACTGTATTGAATGCAATACTTTGGATAAATATGTGTAAAAGCAGTACATTGTTTTCAGGAACATTTATTTTACACTATATATATATATTAGTATGAGTATATTGTGAATTTTTTTTTTTCAATTTAAAAAAAAATTAAAAATTGTAGATATATAGAAATGTAGATATATAGATTTTTTAATCTATTCAATTTATTGTTTTTACATAAATTTGTGTTTCAAACTTTATTGTACTCATACTATTATTATATACTGTAAAATAAATTTTCATGAAAAACAATGTACCGCTTTTAGACATATAAAACCGGAAAGAAATGAACCGCTAGGGAGGTTAAATGTATGCAGTGAGTTTGTTATTTAGTACGGTCTCAAATATTTTGATGAGTGCTCTTCTCCTCCTAACAGCCCTCCTTCTGGTATTGAATTTTTGTGACAAGGCCATGAAAAGCGGATAATGAGTCAGGTGTCTGCAATGTGTAGATGATTAAAACCATGGCATTCAAACCTTTTCTTCCTCCTAATAACACAAAATAATGTTTTTGTGGCTTAATAACAGAACTCTGATTAACCACAGACTGAATGAAGCTCTGGAAGGGTTTTAAGGGTAATGATTCAGGAAAGAAGCAGGGCAATTTTTTTACAAAATTTCTAATGAATATAAAGAGAGCCAAGGACATCGACTTTGTGGCAAATATCGCACAACAAACTTATTTATGAATTGGATTGAAAAGCATTCACATGTGTTCAATGATTGGCCACAACATTATAACTGCCTAATATTGTAAGGGTTCCTCCACCTGAATAGCTCCGACCTATCAAGGCATGGACCCCACAAGACCTCCGAAGGTCCCCTGAGGTATCTGGCACATTGACAGCAGGTCCTTAGAGTCACATTGCCTTCTCCAGCCTCTTGCCTAATAATGGGGAAAGCTTTGTAAGTGAACAGATCTAATCTAGGAATTAATAAACGCTGGATTGAAAATGACTAGTGATGGCAAATTGTACATTGGAAGAAGGATGAATAAAACGTGAGGGAATTCTGTATGAGAGGCTCTGAGTATAATAACCCCCAACACTAAAAATCAGGCAACAATCCACAACTGCAGTTTAAAAACAGAAGCATCTGAAAGTATCTTATCAGTGTAAACTGTGAAATATATTTTCAATGTTCTGGGCATGTTTGTGTCCTCATGTGATCATTTCAATAATTCTCAAAAATATTTTTGTGGGGAAAACAACTTTCTGATGACCTGATCATCTCCCATAACCAATGAATATGCAGACTGTTTATCAATGTCAATTGATAATAATAATAATTCTACCAGCTGTTCTGCATTTCCCCCATTTTTCTTGTAAAATTGGAAGCTATCAGACTGGTGTGGTTTTACAAATAAGCAAAATAGAGAAATTACCATTTATACTTGGGTATAAACCAAGATTTTTTGCTCTCAATTCTAGTAGAAAAAGTATTTAGGTTTGCACTCTTGTCAAACCACCAGATGATGCTGTACCCTCATGTAAAGTGTGTAACAAACGCCACCAGAGACATGTGTTACACACTTTACATTAGGACACAGCGCCATCTACTGGTAACTAGCAACAATACACACAAAATTATTTATAAGAAGTGTCTAATAACAAACTCAACATTACAAAATACTTTCATGTAAAAAGGATAAAAAAAAAAATTAAAAAAAATAGACTGAGCTTGTGTGATTTTACTTTTTTTTCCTTTCAAATAAATGTTTTGAAAATACCACACCCTGCATTGATTTTTTTTCATGATTTTAATGGCATTTCTAATAATTAGGGGTTTAAAGGTTAGCAGTAATAGCTATATTTTGGGTCCCAGGTTTATACTCGAGTCAAAGCATTATTATTGGTTTATTTTGAATCAGTTTATATTCAAGTATATTTAGTATGCTGGTTTTGGGCAGGATGAGCAAACTAATGAAAATACAGTGTTTTTAAAAGTGATAAATCTATTACCAGAACATTTTTTTCTGGCTTTAACTTGTAAAGAAATATAGAAGAAAGGGAAGAAATTGTGCAGGGAAGCTTTATAAAGAAACAAATTATCATTCCCAAAAAAAAGTAAATGTATTAATTTTGAGCTTTTATAAACACAATATAGTTGTGTGGTGTCATCTGTGATTTAATATTTGGTTTTGCAGAGACCGGGAAATCATGACATGGAATGTTAATTACATGGCTCTTCTTTCTTCGCCTGCTAAGCTGTGTTTTGTCTGAGACAATTTTATTATCTTCTCTTCACACATCCAGAGACTGCAGAGAAACCTTTCACCAACTGCTGTGCCACGGAATTCAAAAAAGTTCATTGCTACTGAGTTTCTAAATTTTTTTCAGCTTTAGGGACTGCAGATTGAACATGTGGCACAGGATATGACCATGGGTGTACTCATTTTGTTTAAAATCGTCCCTGACACCCCCATACACACTTTATTCCCATAATTACCCCAACAGTAATTACCCGTTGTGGTCACAGTCTTCCCATGCTATGGACATATCTTACTGATGTGTACTCCAAGGCCCCACCACCGTCTAATGTCCGCCCACCCCCTATTTCAGCCTGCTGATTCCAGTGCCACACAAACCAGAGGGGGCAGCAATGGGATGCCATTGTCATGCCAACACTTACAATAGGAAAATGGGAGAAGTGCATGATGGGTGATAGCTCTTATGGCACTTATAAGTGGTACAGAATATGGTGATCGCAGCAAAAGGAGCGAACAAAGGAGATTTGGGTTGGTCTGGAAGATGAAACCGCACCCTAGAGGGCCACCTATGCCCAGAAACATACCACATGGGTACCTGTGTTGATCTTCCAACCGAGCCTGTTACCTCTTGGGGTTCTTTGGACTGTAGACCTAAGCTTCCATGGAATCTTGACTTCTGATCCAGTCATTATTTAGCCGCATCCATTTATTATAATAAACACCACCTGATTTTCAAATGCCCCAATTGTCAGTGGGCAGAAGAAGCCAAGTGGCTTCTTCTGAACTTTGAAGTGCAAGGCAATAAATTTACTTGCCCTTCTTTTTGCACTACTAAATTTTCATTTGTTGTCCCTCTTCTGCTTCTGATTGGAAATTGAACCAGTAATTTAAGGATATAGAGATCATGTGACTCGCTTTACTTCCTCCCATGTGACAACACTGAAGCATTGCCATTGGTCTCTAGGACACCCAGTGCTGTTCCATGTGGGCGGGGAGAAGGTCCCCAACTCTGTTCAGACTCCACTTTGCTCCGCCCACTGGTAACTGATCAGGAAAGTAGGGGAGTAATTGGGAGAAAGGAACACTGCTCTGCCACAAAAGAGAACCTGTTACTTCTCATTCCATGACCAACCATCCACAGGAATAAAGTGCAGCAAAGTCTATACAAATCTGGAGATACCTATTGAATTCTGTAGCATAAAAAGCATACACACGCGTAAATATGAAGATGCGTCAACTTTCTTGGTGAAAAATGACCATGAAGGAACATAATAACATTCCAATATTCCAAAATCCCCAACAATTGCAGATAAAAATAACAGTGACAGCACAAAAGGCAGAACTTGTAAATTAGCGCCAAGGACAAGACAGATATTGGAAACAATATACAAAAAGTAATAGGATTTTTTTCTATTGTCTGTGATTGAGAAGCCAAATCATTATCCATTCACACGTGCGGATTACGCAAATTGTGGCCTCTCAGACGCGTAAGAAATGGAGAATTAATGGCTTCCTATTAAGATATAGATGCTCTCATCACTTTGACACATGGATCTGATATTCCCTAGCAGAGGTAAAGATTATATCTGCAGATGAATAGGATTCACCACTTTTCATCAGAGAGCGGCCCCTGGATGGGCTGTCATTATTACCCAGATTGGGGTCACAGTGCCGGTCACACGTGTATCATTCTAAAAGCTGTCAGCTGTATAAACTATGTAATGCAAAATCAGAGCGTCACATGTATAAACCTAAGTCAGACACATGTGCAGGAATTAGAAATCAGGACCTCTCACCCTCGTATTAAAGTGGACCTATCACCAGATATATTTTTTTAATCAATTAGCATGCTAAGTAAATACAGAACAATGAAGTGATCACAGAACTTCCCCTGACAATGCTCTCATCTGCTTATGCTCCAGAAGCATGGAGTCATCAATGGCCTGGCATCATCTAAGGCAGGGGTGTCAAACTCAAATACACAGAGGGCCAAAATTAAAAACTTAGACAAAGTCACAGGCCAAACCTGAAATGGAAATAGCACTACAATTCCCTGCATCAAGAAAGCAGTCCAATGCGGGGCCTAATGTTATGAGTGGCTGGAACTCCCTCTTCACTGAAATAGCACCGCTACTACAATTTTCTGTGTCTTTAAAACAGTCCAATGTGGGGCCACGCATAGGCAGAGAGGCTGCTGCTCAATAGACGTGAGCGATGCCGCTACTACAATTCCCAGCATTACTTGCATCTATAAAACAGTCCAATACGGGGCCATGCATAGGCAGAGAGGCCGCTGATCTATAGATGTGAGCGATGCCGCTACTACAATTCCCAGCATTACTTGCATCTATAAAACAGTCCAATGTGGGGCCACGCATAGGCAGAGAGCCTGCTGCTCTATAGACGTGAGCGATGCCGCTACTACAATTCCCAGCATTACTTGCATCTATAAAACAGTCCAATGTGGGGCCACGCATAGGCAGAGAGCCTGCTGCTCTATAGACGCGAGTGATGCCAGTACTACAAATCCCGGCAACACTTGCATCTATAAAACAGTCCAATGCGGGGCCACGCATAGGCAGAGAGCCTGCTGCTCTATAGATGCGAGTGATGCCAGTACTACAATTCCCGGCAACACTTGCATCCATAAAACAGTCCAATGTGGGGCCACGCATAGGCAGAGAGCCTGCTGGTCTATAGACACGAATGATGCTGGGAATTTTAGTAGCGTCACTATTTCAATCCAGCGGCGGGCCAGCTAATTCATATTTAGCAATCCTTTGGGGGCCAAAAAAAGGATGTTGCGTGCCAGAGTTTGACACCCCAATCTAAGGTGAGGGGAAGACATAGATAAATGCTAGGTGTGGTGCTGTACTAGGGCCTGGCCCCTCATCAGCCATTTGGCCCCCCACAGGAGCCCCAAGTCAGTTCTTCAGGGGGGCCCAGTGTTGATTACATCCACTGTCCATGATGACCATCTACTTGAGATGTTTTGTGATTTGCTACACAGTTACTGCTTATAGTGACCCATGACGGATCTCTGCAGAATACAATAGTGCACATATTGCCATACCCAATGGATAAATATGGAGGAAGAAACTCCCAAAGTAGAGAATACAACGGCTTTATGTAGACTTGTTGATATTTTTGGACATGATTTTGCCATTCTTTTTATTGTTATCTAATATATCTTTTTTTAATGTAAAGTTTTATTGATGTATAGATAATAATAAAATGTGGCTGCTGATAAAACCCTGCTTTGGACTTCTACCCCATCCTTGTGAATTTCTACCTGTGCCATGTATAGATTCCTAGGGGAGAGGAGATGTGTATTGTGACATGTCAGGAATTCATTCATGCACACCTATAGAGTTACCTGTACAGCTATTGCCTTTACCTTCACACCTGCTGAGTGCAAACCAAGCTTGCAAGGTTGGATTTACCCATTGGTGATGTTGGGAATAGGCATTGCAACATGGATAGGTATTCCATCAAAAGTCATCAAATAGTTTTTAAGTCTGCAGTGATGTGCTCCAATAAATTAAACCTGAGTGAACAAAAAGCGTGCAGGTGCAGAAACACACACAGAAAAAAGTGCACTTGGGTGCTTTTTGATCATTCTTTTAGGTGAAAGGGCCACTCATCCCAGACTCTAGCCATTTTCTAGCCATAAGTAGCCCATCGAGTACTAGGCTGGGACCTCCCCCGAAGGGTCTGCAGTGGGATCGTCTGTAAGGTGATCGGTCGGGGAGTGTACATAGGTCATGGTTTCGGGTACACAGCTTTATGGAAACTTTTTGTCACAGTAGGCTGCATGGAGTGTGCATCTTCTTTTATCAGTGAGGCTGAATAAAATGTGTTTGCCGCCAAGTCATTGTCATCCCTTGAGAATGTTGATTAGATCTGTCCGTTTTCTATGGTAACGTCAGGCTCTGATAATATATCCAAGTAATGTACATCAAGATGTTCAGCTGAGTGGGCAAGAACTTCAAACATCAGAGCTTCCCCTCTGCAGACATGGAGGTTGGGGTAAGTGGGGGTGATTCAGCATCAATTAGCAGACCGACATCAATAATAATATGAGGAAAGACTCTCAAGGGGCTCCTTATATCTGGAGTGTGGTTTTCAAGAGGATCCATGGGAGTTATCATTGTACCAAGTGCCTGAAATCTGTCATCAATATGCATATGCAGGGTTATCCTTCTAGAGAAGGCATACAGGTTTGCTGGATTACCCAGGTTCTCCCATATTAGTCTATTATGTCCAGTCTTAGAGAGTTTTAATAAATCCAGCCCCATTTCCTTAACCATGGCCTGTTTTCATGTTATTCAGTCTTTTTGTAATAGGTCCCCTTTTTATTCTGAGGTTTGCAGAGTCATTCTTCATCTAAAGTTGTCTGCTTTGTGGGTTATGAATGAAACCAGATTGAATTACAAAGGCTATTCACTGCATAGCAGTAAATCTCTGCAAATAGGAATTTATGATATGACCAGTGGGGGCTACCTATCTGTATATCAATCTCTTTTATGATGAGCTCATTATACACATGGAGTAAATCGCTGTACTGTATCATGTGCCTAGTGAAATTGAACAATCTAACAATCTACCTGGCACTTAGAACAGATTAAATATTATAAACAAGTTCACTTTCACCAATATCTATATTTTTTCCTCTGTTTTCCAACAAACATTTAGAGCAATTGAAAACCAATATCACACTGGCCCCCCTTGTCACCCCATACACAAATGGTAAAGTTTAATCAAACTGATTTCAATTTCCTACCAAGCCTGAAAACATTTCATTCTCTTGGAGAAAATTCATCATTTTGATCTATCTCCCATCAAAATATCAGCTAGGAGCGCAAACATTTTATATATCACTTCACTAGATTAGAAGATGAAAAGGTTTGTGTATATTTAATCTTCTGAACTGCAGGGGGCGCTATAACACCTGTATTATTTTCCCAGTGTGCAGTGTGCTGATATTGCAGGCACCTGTTATATCAGGCTGTCACTCACTACTATGCTGGCTTTATAGGAGGGTGATTTAGTGTGCTGGAGCATTAGGAGGAGTCTCAACTATCAATGAATATGAAATCTGGAGATATTTTTTTCTCAGCCTTGTAACAGCAGCAGACAGTCTTTGGAGTGAGTGCGGCAAGCAAGCTGTGGATTGCTACAGAATCCCAGAGCATGGAAAGACTTGCTATCCTAAAGGAGGCTGCTGCTGTTTCTTCTTGAAGTTGGGGTTCTGCAAAGTCTACAAACTCATGGAAGGTGGACATGCATTCCTCATCGTCTCAGCTGTGACCAGCATACAGGAACCGTCCTTGGATTCGTTTGCTTAGTCATTTCTCTTTGTATCCTTTATTTCCGTGAAGTCCTGGAAAACAATTCCCCAAAGCTTCAACCATGAATGCATCCAACGACCTTTTGTTCATTCATTCCGTCCAGTTCAATGGCACCTTGGACTTTAACGAGACCCTCTTGTTAAACAACCTCAGCAGTATTGAATTTTGTGAACAGGTTTTCATCAAGACCGAGGTGTTCCTAACTCTGGGGATTGTCAGCTTGTTGGAGAACATTCTGGTGATCCTGGCCATTCTGAAGAACAAGAACCTCCACTCGCCCATGTACTTTTTCCTCTGCAGCTTGGCCGTGGCGGACATGCTGGTCAGCGTGTCCAACGCTTTGGAAACCATCGTCATTGCCGTTCAGAACAAATACTTGGACATTGGGGACAAGCTCCTCCAACAGCTAGATGATGTTTTTGACTCTTTGATTTGCATTTCCCTGGTGGCTTCCATCTGCAGCCTACTGGTGATTGCTATAGACCGCTACATCACAATTTTCTATGCGTTACGATATCACAGCATCATGACGGTGAAGAAAGCGTTGGCTTTGATCATGGTCATCTGGATCTCCTGCATCATCTGCGGAATCGTCTTTATTGTCTACTCGGAAAGCAAGACGGTCATCGTGTGCCTCATCACCATGTTCTTTACCATGCTTGTCCTCATGGCCACCATGTACGTGCACATGTTCCTGTTTGCCCGCCTCCACGTCAAACGGATCGCCGCTCTTCCTGTCGACGGCGTGGTGCAACAGCGGACGTGCATGAAGGGCGCCATCACTATCACCATCCTCCTAGGGGTCTTTGTTGTTTGTTGGGCTCCTTTCTTTCTGCACCTCATCCTTATCATCTCTTGCCCCGCCAACTCTTACTGCGTCTGCTACGGTGCCTACTTCAACACGTATTTAATCCTCATTATGTGCAACTCTGTCATCGACCCCCTCATCTACGCCTTTCGCAGCCTGGAAATGCGTAAGACCTTCAAGGAGATCATATGCTGCTACGGCATGAATTTTGGAAAGTGTGGTTAGAGTCTCCTTCCCTTCCCCGACACGTGCCGTTGTTTATGTGTTCATTGTGTCATTCATAAAATTCAGTCCATTTAACCATTCAGGGCAGGGGCACAGCAAGAACTGTGAAGCATGGCTCAGCACAGTGGAAGGATTCTGCAAATTCTTCTGGCTATCTCACAGTTCTTGTATTGCTTACCACTCTAGTCAGGGGGAATAACATTTAATGATGTAAAATGCATAAAACCACAGCCACCAATAACAGTCACATTTTCTGGCCACCTTAAGGTGGGTATGGGTTTGCATAGGCTTGCCATTTTATAATATTTCCAGTAGGAACAAAAATTGGGATTCCAAAAATATTTGGGTTGGATGTTTTAGGAAAAGTGAATTCACCAATGTGATCCCTTTGCTTATAAATAATTCCTTTTATTTTAGTAAATAACCCCACTTAGTTAACAATGAAATATCAATATTTTCTGTGCTGCTAGCACGTTTCCTTTCTTTGCTGACCATGCCATATTGTTAATACAAAGAATTATCAAGTGTGATCCAGTCTTTTTTTTTATTTAATCTTGAGCAACTGGCTATTGCTCAGATGATGTAGAACTACAACTCCCAGCAGCTCTTGCCTGCAAGAGAATAAATACCCCCACAAGTGCTGCAGAGCTGCAAGTTGAGAGAGGATGAATGAGTGTTGTTTTTATGTTTTTATGCAGCCCAGTGAACAATCTAATGAGATAAGTGGCTTTAATATAATACTACGACTTGAAACATGGCTGTATGTTGCTGGGACTTGTGGTACTCCTGCAGCAGCATAGCCCAGTCTTACATCTCAGGTTCTGTGACTGCACATCAGATGTGACCTCACAGTTACTTATTTATTTAAAACATTTGATTTATTTATTTTATTTTTAGTATATAAGAAGAATGTTTATTTTTTTGTTATAATTTTGTGCCTCTAAGAATGGTGAAAAGTATAAAAATAAAAGTACACCTGCTAATGAATCTGTGCAGTGATTGGCTAGTTCTGGATTCCTTTGCAGTCTGGCATTGCATTAAAAGTATCCTAAGAAGTCCAGAATAAAGTATGAACTACTGGAGTGTGCTTCTAATTGAACTTTGCAGAAGCAGCCTTAGAACTTCTTACCAAATCCTAACTTCTTATGAACAGAAAGAGGAAGAAAAAGTAATTTTGCAGATTTTATTGTGGAATTTGGTTGCATTGTTTTGCATTGCAGTTTAGATTTCATTGCATTGAACCTACCTATGTCATCAGCCACGTATTAACATTACATCTTCATTCTATTCTGGATCAGTTCCACTATCCAATGACAAAACAATACTAAAGAATCTTTCTGTCCCTTTCAAAGAAAGTCATCATTCATTTCCCTGCCCCTCCGTCCTTCCCTGGTGCCTTTTCCAAATCTGCATGGATATAACTCTGTGTCTTTGTTATCATGAACCTGAATCAAAGATTTAATATTCTCATCGTGCCATTGTAAGTTGATTTTTGGAAGCTCTCATAAGACTATGGAAAGATTGAATTATTTATCACGCAGAATCACCAATTCAAAGTGCCTCATGTGTAGCTGAGTCTTTGTGTGCCGAGTTCATTAGAAAACCCCGGAGAGATGTAACCATTGAAATTCCTGACAGATATTAAACTTATTACAGAAGATGTCTGTATTCTCCAGAGTGTTGGAGGGCAATGTCAGCAAACTGTAACATTACAAATGATGAAAAGCTTGCTGGATGAAGAGGGGCCCTCTTATGTCCAGGTATCTGGTGAGACACACATACTGCGGATCAGCATCAACGCCTTAGATTCATGGAAAATGAATTGACCAAGTTGTGTTGCTCTGGAACTCTTGATAGGTTTGGATCAGGTTTGCAATCAAATTCAGCCATTGGAAAATCCTATCACCCCTCTATAACAATCTCACTGCCTCTTAAGTGATATTCTTCAGCACCAAAATAGGTCAGGAGCTCATGAAAATCAGAATTCTGCTTAAAAAGAACTTAAACAGAACTCTTCATTTATAGTTGTCTTTTGCTGCACCATAGAAGAGCTGTGTTGGCCAACAATGGACAGTTCTGGAACTGAAGGAACTTTTTGCACAGTTGGGAGAGATGTGTTGGGAATGATGTGAATATACTGTAATGGGACAGACAAAATGGACAATATATTGGAAATCGTTAATGGTTTCCTGTAGCTGGAGTTACCTTGCAGGTTTCATATGCTCATGAAGAGGTAATGGTCATGAATTTTAAACTTGAGCAATGCAGTTGCACCCATTAAATAACAAGCAAGGCACATTGGTGATTGCAGATGGCAGTGACCTGTAGCAACTGAAACTGATAGTCCAACTTGTTAGAATAAACTTTTTCTGTTTTATTTTTGGAGATGCCATCATTTCACTGTTTGCCCAGTCACTGATCAGGAACAGCTTTATCCAATGCACACGTGTTCTAGGTCAGTGACCGACTAGCTGGTAAATCGAAGTGAAACTAGCATCAGCTATATCATTTTATAACCAGTGTTACTCTTCCAGGTATGTTACGAGATAGCACAGTTATGTGTTCATTAATGTCTGTTTGCTGCTTAGTAATATTATAAACTCTGATCACAGACTAGGAAAATGTCTTCCTGCTTGCAGAAGACTTAAATCCTTATATCAGCCTTGATAAAGTCACCCAACTTTTCTTGATGACATTTTCTGACATTCATGCAGATCTGTAGTTTGTAAGTTACTAAAAAGTCCTCCATAAGGATAAAAAATAGCAGCCCTGGTTCATGCATGATAAATATGTTGGCTGTTTCCCTATTCCTATTGTGCCAGATTTGATTTAGTTGCTTGAGGTTTCTGCACTCTGCATATGAATAAGCTCATGCTTATGGGGCTATAAATTCAAAATGTGTCCCAGAACATTAGAAGATTTATTTTTGCTTGGGTACATCTGGACATAATCAATAAGTAATGGTTCAGGTGGATGCTCATTTATGTGGCTCTTGGAATTTGATGCATATGCTTGATACAATCGGTTGCACTGCATATCTTGCATATAACATGGAAGCCCATGGAATACAAAGACAATCTGCAGAATAGTTCAGTGTAATTTCCCAGTGTGCCTTTTTCACTTAGAAATCCATTAGATGCAAAAATGCAATTGATTATCCCAGGTTAAAATCACAGCATGCTGCACAGCTCAAGTTTAATGCTGATGGTAATTGAAGTGGGTTACAATGTTAATAACTTCTGTTGTGACATCACCTAATGAAGAGAGTTACTTACCTGGGTGAAAATAAATATCAAGAGGTGTTTAAAGACTTAAGAATGACGGGCCAGCCCAATGTAATCTGAATACAATACTAAATGTATGGATTCGTGCCATATGGATGATGCCAAACATTTCCTTTTATAGCTGCCATAATCAGCACTTTAAACTTGTGAAAATTGGAGATTAATATGAAGGCACTAATGTTTTCAATTGTTTAGAATGTTAAAAAAGTAAATGCAAAGAAAACATTTTCTACAGTGTGCCACTCTGCTCTACAACATTGTGTTATCATTCACTTTATAGGGTCAGTCTATCCAAAACTAACAGTGCTTGGTGAATGTTGGAGAGCCCAAACACCTGCCAGTCTCCTCCATCCTTTGAGGATCGGAGGGATCTGTATGCCGAGTTCTGGAGTCTGGACATCTATTTGTCCAATATAAAGGGTTCCTACTATCCTTCATGGAGTTCCCAGGTCTGTACTTTTGCTGTGACCAATATGAAGGACTCCCACTGTTACTGTGCTAGGTTCCCGGGTCTGTAACTCTGCTGGGCCTTCTATGATTGGCACCTACATCCTTGCTCCGAGGCTCTGGGTTTGTACGACTCTTGTGCCCATTATTAGGAATTCCCATTGTTGAGTTCCTGGGTCTGTACGCCTGCTGTACCCATTGTAAGGTGTTACTACTATCCCCATAATAAGTTTTAAGGTCTACACAACTGCACATTATGATGGGTTCCCACTATCCCCATGTTGGGTTCCTGGGTCTACACAACTGCTGTGCACATTATGATGGGTTCCCACTGTCCCCATGTTGGGTTCCTGGGTCTGTACAACTGCTGTGCACATTATGATGGGTTCCCACTGTCCCCATGTTGGGTTCCTGGGTCTGTACAACTGCTGTGCACATTATGATGGGTTCCCACTTTCTCTAGACTGAGTTCCTGTGTCTGTAAACCTTCTTCTATCCTCTCTGAACTATGTTTTTTGGTCTGCACCCACACTATGGGGCAGGAAAGTTGTCCAAAGATGGGTGGGATGCACAGATAGGAGAAAACTCAAAAAGGTGAACAAAGGCACCAAAGACTTTTAGGTGAACAGGGACAGAGCCAGAAATCATGGCATGGAGGTCCCAATGTTGGAGCATCAATGCCAAATAAAAAGCCAAGGCTTGCATTCCTCACCATGCCAACCACTAAAATGCCCACTCACTGTATTGAATAGACTGACTCTACGTGATTTCAGTGTTGTATTAACTTAACCTTAGAATGGGATTTGGAGCCAGAGAGCACATCATCATCTTCACCACACCAACCAATGCTGACTTTTTTTTCCCAAAATACGTTTTATTGAAAAAGGAGTTGGCCATGGATAAGTCACAATGGCCTGCCAGTGCTGAAAGTCCCATCCAGCATCCGCAGTGTCCATTGCTGCAGTCCTGGTGATAGTTCTTGCAGAGTCCATTCCCTACAACATACCCCAGGAATGTTTTACCCAAGAACCAGCATTGTGCAGCCTAAGACATTGGATGACAAATCCCCATGTGTATTTATTCATTTGTTTAAAAACAGTTGACTGACATGCAAATAATTATGAAAAATATGTATGGAAAATGAAAGCACTTATGTATAGTATAGACAAAGTTATTTATTTTAATATAAGAGAACAAACTTCTATTTATGATGATGATGGTATAAAAAGGAAACCTCTACCTCCAACCTGTCCCACTTTCCAGGACAATCAAGTTTTAATTAAAAGTGGGATAATCTGTGACAACTATGGGCTGGCCACGAGGGTTCTGGGTAGTCATGGACAGATGAAAAAATGTCTTATGTAAAGAACAAATATCATGTATAGGGCAGCCATGCTGGGACTTGGGTAGTTTGGCAGCACCTGCCTTTTGCTAATTGTTTCTCCAATATTTCCCCTGTGATTCTTCACTCCTAATTAACATTCCTGTTGTGCACAATGACACAAAGTGCCGGTTATTTTAGGATCGTGATAAAAAAAAGACACAAGTTTCCAGCGAGAAGACTTTGTGTTCTCCTCATCACTGCCATTAACATTCATTTGTTGTATAATTTGGAGCTTTTTCTTCTCGTTCCATCTGTCATATTCTTCACGTTTCCCAGGTTTGATCATATTTCTCTTTGTTCGGATAAAAGGCCTCGGAAGGTTTAGGGATCAGATTTAGACGTAGTGCCGGCTGTGTACAGAATTCAGAATCTTTGATGTGCAATTTAATTTCCACCAATGTACAGTTATTGTAATAAATAATTCAAATCAATGTAATCCTATAGCAGTGAACTTATCGTGTGCCCTATGGACTATTCGGGTAAATTGAAATCTTGGGGTCATGGTGCCTGGAGTTAGTGAATATTTTCCTGTATAAGTACATTGCACAAAGGCAGCCTATTTTGCCATGTTATTTTAGATAAAACTGTGCTGCCTTTTCCAAAACGGCAATGCCATCCCCCATTCATGTGAATGGACACATGCCTAGATTTGTTATGACCCCAAAGTTACATTCACACATTGGAGATGAACAGTTATGGTTCTCAGATTAATATATAACGTGTGTACAGTGGTTTACTGATGTAATTTAGCAATCTGATGGAAATGACCACTATCATATCTTATGGGGGGGATGCAGCGGGGTGCCTCCTGCTCATCCTCCCCTCTCCATAGAATTGAACAGCACTATGAGTATCACAAAATGATGAAAGAAATCCGAACACACTGTTCTAGGGGTGGCAATACTCATTCACAATACCGACAAGACTAGTGGAGACTCCCCTAGTTGGGCGAGAACCATAAGGGACATTTCAGAGTGAATGGGAGTAGCTGGGATCCATTGTTTGCACATGGCTGTGATCGTGGCTTCACCAAATGGATAAATGACTTTTATCTGTTTTGTTGCTGACCTTCCACAGATGATTCAGAAGCTTTGGCTAGTTTTGGGCTTGACATGGAGTCTGACATGGAAGTAAAGCTTAGAACAAATGATACATATCTGCTCCCTGCACAGCCATATTATCTGAGATCTGTATGCATGAACAGCTTTTGATACCCCCGACTCCACCTGTCTTCTGCTATAGAGACATAACAATGCAAGCTGCTGACATCACAAAAGCAGCATAAAAATCAAAAATTAAATAGGGATCTCTACTTTGTTTCCTGCTGTTCTACAACATTACAGCCTGATATGCCATATATGACTTACTGATCTGATTTTTCATATCTTTCCTGCTTGTTATGTTTTGCAGACAACAAATAGTTCTATGTCTCATGTCAATGTTTGTACAAGGCTTTTACAAAGCTACCTTTTTGCTTATTCAAAATAAAGAAATAAAATTGATTTTGTTTATTGATATTATTCCTTAAAAAAGTAGAAATCCAACTCAAAAATAAAAACAAATAATAATTAAAAAGTACAGAAAAAAATGGCTTTTGCTGCATTATCCAGGCTATATGCAGAAATTTCCCCTCGCAGTACCCTTTTCTGCCACAAGATGCCCTCAGTCTGATGACCAGCATCATCCAATCAATATAAACCCTTGCCTATGATTGGACAGGGAAGGAGAAGCAGAAAGATGAGGAGCTCTTCTCTCTGCTGTT
Organism: Pyxicephalus adspersus; assembly: GCF_032062135.1. Taxonomy (NCBI): domain Eukaryota; kingdom Metazoa; phylum Chordata; class Amphibia; order Anura; family Pyxicephalidae; genus Pyxicephalus; species Pyxicephalus adspersus. The sequence goes on along the minus strand of NC_092863.1, from coordinate 4,038,907 downwards.
TCTTCCTCCTACACAGAAGCTTTGCACTTTCGCATTTGCATAATTTTATTTTTTATGTATCTGCACACATTACAGCCCATGCAGATGACCATAGCACTGCAAGATTAATTATTAATATGTTCCACAGAAGAAAACACCCGTAAAGGTTTGCTGGTTTAGTAATTTAGTAAAAACAGGCCGTGCCGCCATTGCTTCACATCGCTCGCCTTCCCACTGTGACATGAGACAGCACCGAATATCAAATCAACACCCAACAAAACAACATTTGCCGCTGGACACATGAGTCACACGGTGCATAAAGAATGGACAAGGACACAGAAGAATATAAGTTTCCTTATAAATATATCAAACATTCCCTTTTTTTCTAAAGTCATTTACTTATCCAAAGAATATGACTTCATAATGGAGTTCTTGCCCTTCTACATGTTGATGGTGGGAATGTGTACATAAGTAATATAAGCATTGTGGTTTAGCCTGTAATCTCAGCATTCACATGATCATGGCCCTACAAGTTAAATTATATGTGAATCACTGGGCAAGGCTGCGGGTAACGACATCGCTCCCACATGCTGAGCACGCTTTAAAGTGAATTACTACAGCGTTTATTAATGGTTCATATACGTGGCAGCATTCACATGTGCCATTTGATGGAGTTTGCCATGTCTCCCAGTCTTAGGAGCATGGAGGAGATGCCAGAAGATGGCGTTAGACACAAGGAGAGCTGGGCAGGACCATGGAGGGGCAACAACACAGCTGCAGGAAAGTTGGCCTGGAGCTAGCTAAGCGCAGGGCAGCATGACAGGGCAAGAAGGGAAGATAGGAATGCAGGGGTTAAGTGTTTAAAAAAAAAAAATGATGAGAGCGGGAAAGAAAGTGCGGGAAATTAAAAAAAAAAAGAGGAGGAAAAGAGAGGGCGGGAAAGTATAATGTGATTGGGGGGTCAGTGGTGCAAGGAGGAGTGTGGACAAGAGTTTAAAAGGGGGGCACAAGGTGAGGGGGTCAGTCATTTTATGTCCTGGGAACAAGCGACTCTTACCCTCCCTCCCTGTTTGCGGGTTTTAAATGTCGTCAGGGAATTGTCATAGCAGCAGGGCGGTTTTGTGTCCATGTATGGGTTAAGGTTCGGGAAAAAGGGGGTAGGGCCTATCAGGGGGTGGGCTCTGTTCGTCAGTGGTGGTCCTGCACGACACTTGGTCGTTGTGGGGGCTAGGTGTTAAAAAGGGCTTATCCGCTAAATTGTCCCCGAGGCGGCCCCTGGGGGCCTGGTTAGTGAGCGGAGGTATTTGGAAAAGGTTTACCATAAGAGGAATCATTGCATGGACCCAAAAAGAAAACAAGGACTGGCTTGGAAGTTTGTTGTTTGATGTTTTACATATGTTCATGTATATATATATATAAAAGGTTGTTATTATATATAACGGGTAATAAATGAGCTGCTATGGCCAATTTAATCCAACAGATGGTGTGGTCTATTTATTGGGGTGTGTTGGGTTAAAGTTGGGAAAGGAGCAGTTCATGGCTTCCTCTGCTGTGCCCTAGTCATGTTCGGTGCAAGGAAGCATAGGATGAGCACTGCCAAACCCCTACCTGATGACCTCCAACAGACCACCCATGTTCAGACCACATTGTCAGGCTCCATGAGGGTATCATGTGTGCCCGATATCCTGTAGTGGAACCCATGCTCACAGACTGGCACCATGCAGCTTGATTGGCATTTGAAACACCAAAATTGGTAGATTTGTCATTGCCGCCCCATTCTCTGTATATATGAGAGCAATGTGTGAAATATGTGGATGAGTGTGGAGACACCATGGTGAATGTTATGCATGAGCAGTTTTCAGTATATCAGTAATGGACTTGGGAGGCATATCCTGGGGAACTACTTGGACAGGAAAATCCAGATTTTTGAGGAGACTTCCCTGGGTGAAGAACATGATCAGCGTCAGCAATGTAGTATTGTTGGCTAGTAAAGGACAGAGGTTATCCTTAAGATCTAAATTCTATTCATTCTAAACATTTTTCTCTAAACAACTGGCAAACTTTCAACATTTTCCTGTTTAAATTAGTTCCCTACTTTTTAGGCCCACATTAATATCTTTTTACTCCACACACTGACCGCCATATTTGCATGGTGAATGTTCTGCATGACCAGTTTTCAGTGGATCAGTAATGGACTTGGGAGGCATATCCTTGGATAGACCTCCTAGCTAATAATAGCCTTGCAGGTACCGGTGTAATTGCCTCATTTAGACCTTGTAGGCATTGCCTGGATGAAGAAAGCATTGATGCCAATGTCTGGCCCCCATAATCCCCAATGTGAATCCAAACCCACTGGCACTTTATGTGTTGGTGCATCTTCTTCTACCAAGTAGTGCCGTAGACTGTCCAGGAGATCACCGGTACCTGATCCACATTTTCCAGGAGACTTCCCTCGGTGAACAACATGATCGGTGTCAGCAATGTAGTATTGTTGGCTAGTATAGGACAGAGGTTATCCTTAGGATCTAAATTCTTTTTATTCTAAACGATTTCTTCTAAAGAAGTGTCAAACTTTTACCATTTTCTTTGCATTTGTTTAAATTTGTTGGAATTGGCAGTCTATTATTTTAATTACACATTTGAACAGTGATAGCGGAAGTAATGATAAGAGGAGCTTGTTTCAAACATCAGTTCTCTGTTGTGATCTGTGGCACTGCCCGCCATTAAACTTACAAATAATGATCTGTATAGTGACAATCATGTTTTATAAATGTGTAAAAAATAGTAAAAACCTCACTTTTATGGATGTGATAACCGGTTGTGTCATTAGTTCTTTAATAATTGGCACTTAGCTGGCAATCATGCGTATCATCAGCTTTATAAATGGTCCCCTAAGTATATATTGAAATAAATATTTGGATATATCACCAGGAAGTAAATGTAATATTTATGCTATGTTTAAGAACAAGGATAAGAGCTGCATAAATAAAATACAATAAATAGTTTGACCAACATGTATTCTTCTCCAATGAACCGTGTTTAATATTATTATGCATCCTCCAAAACATTTACAAACATATGTTGTATCTTATTATTCTATGGTAGTACTCCAGTCCGTCTGCTTATGGGGTGAAATGAGTGCAATTATTTTGAGTTGGGTCTGGTTGGTGTTTTGGAAAGGTTAAAGATCAGAGCAAGGAAACTGAAGCTGAATAATATGTGATCTGCAAGCTCGGCTCTAATAGTCTGTAATACTGTTTATGCCCCCTTTATAGAAAGCTGGGGCGGTTACCAGAGGCTTTGAGCGGAGTTTACCCCTTCTGGCTTTTAGTTTTTCATTGTAGCGCACAGGATAAAGCACTTTAGTTATTCACCAGGCTGGAGTATGTGATGATTAACTAACCAAGGCACTACTTTCCTATAGAACTCCTACCTATACCTTTGCAAAGTGTGATTTTGCTTTAGCTGTAATGAATAATAATTTTTACAAGAAAATAGAAACATTACATAAAGGTAAGAGTTTATAAAATTGAGGTTGATGTATAGAATCAGCACGGGTGGCTCATTTTTGGGGCTATGCTGGTGCTAGGACTGGGCTAAATCTCCCATCCTGAATATATAAAGAAATACAAAAATAATGAATGTATACTGCAGAATAAAGCAGAGTTTCTATCAGGTTAATTCTGATCATGTTTATAATTATCTTACAATTTGAATGACGGGATCCTTAGTGTGCACTGTCCTGTATTGTACTGGGAGGACGACTGTGAAAGACTTTGGGCACCCTGAGGAGTTTAGCAGTGAATCTGTGGTCAGGAGTAAGTAATACAGCACAGAGAATATAAGTAATGCAAAGTGTGGGGGTCAGAAAGTTAGAAGTAAATTGCACAGGATGCATTACCACCCAGCACAGGATTTAGGAGTAGGTAGCACAGGATGCAGGAGTCAGGTATGAGTAACACAAAATGCAGGGGTAAGGAGTAATAAGTGTAGGGTATGGGGGTCAGCAATAACTAGAGCAGAGCACAGGATTTAGTAGCATTGCATGCAAGGGTCAGGTGTATATAATGCAGAAAGCAGTGCTCAGGGGTAATGGAGAGATCATGGGTCAGGAGTAAGTACTGGAGTGATCAGGGGTCAGGAGAATATAGCAATGAGTACAGGGGACAGGAGTAAGATATGGAGAGAGCAGGGGTCAGGAATAAGTAGCACTGAATGCAGGGGTCAGGAGTAAGTGGTGCAGAGTGCAGGAGAAATGCAGAACGCAGAGGAGAGGAGTACAACACAGGCATCAAGGAGCTGAAATGCAAATCACAGTATAGTGGATAGAAGTAAATATTAAAGAGTCAAGGAGTCACCAGCATAGAACATAAAGCAGAGGGGTAAAATTTCTCCACTTCCATACATCCAGCAGTGGGGAACTGGAAGAATGTCCATACCACTCCTCATCCCCCCTGTTCCCCAGTGTTATCTGTCTCTTCTAAGTGCCTCCAGATCCTAGGCACCTCTCCTGAAATACTCTGCACTGCTGGATGACTCTGCTCCTTCCTCTATAACTCTCCTCCTCTATAACTCTCCTCTCCTGAAATACTCTGCTGGAGGACTCTGCTCCTTCCTCTATAACTCTCCTCTCCTGAAATACTCTGCACTGCTGGAGGAGGCTGCATCTTCCATTACATAAATCTCCGCTCTGTGCTGCTGATGTCTATTTTGCTTTAACTTTAGTTATCGGAGCTGCCCCTTAATTAAGTTTTCCAAGAAAGTATTACACATTTTATTGAAGAAAAATAAACATCTCTTGAAGTACATGGCGCATTGGAGCAGCAAGCAAGCGAACAAATCCCGTCCTTTAGTGTAGAAATGAACGATGGATCCAACAGCATTTTATGTTATCAGTGCCAATTTGCCCGGCCTAATGAAAATCATTGGGGCCATCTTGTCAATTAAGTCATGATTCCATAAACGAGGTTGTAATTGTTCCGAGTCCCAGGCAGCGTACTTGTTGTGCAGTAAACATGCACAGCGTGCAATAGAGGCTTCCATAGGAAATCTGCACAAGGGATGAGCAGGGTATTCGGCTGTCGTACTTGAGTGCCAGTTTGGGGAAGCCCTGACATAGTAATAGGGGTACAGTCACACAACAATTAAATGAATATCAAAAAATAGAAACTACATTCACATCAGTGTGGTGCATGGTTGGTGTGCAAAGCGTGTTGCATGGAGGCAAACTATTTATTTGAATGAGCCACCAGATCCATTCCAGATTTGCTGGATCACCCAGCTTTACTGAAGAAAGATCCTCCCCAGCCTTGGAGAGCTTTAATAAATCAGACCCAAAGTGTGCAAGCAGTGTGTGGAGGGTTTATGGATGTAGACAAAGGGAACTCATGATAAGATGCCATTTGGTATACCTATGGTTTGGCAAGAGCCTGGAGATTATTTCAGTGATTGTTACTTTTGTATAGTGAAAACTTCAGGATATAACAAGAAAAATAAATGTAACATAGAGTATCCTAGTCTACCATCGGCTATGCTCATTGGCTGATTCAGATGAAATCCCAGTGCCGGTTTTCGTTACACTACCCTCTCTTGAAGAACTTGATTATGGTGATGAACTAGGAGACAACAATGATGAAGAGTTTGAAATTGAAGAGGACTCTGTTCATAAGGGATTTGATCAGCATGGGTTGAGTGATTTGGTGCGTGATTTGGGACTATCGAAGAAGGCTTCAGGACTCCTAGCATCAAGACTGTGTGAGATAAACGTACTTTAAATAAGAACTAAGGTATCGTACTTTCCAACCAGAGAAATTGCATTTCTGCCGTACTTTGGAACGGACAGTGGCTTTGTGTATTGCCATAACATGTCTGGTTTATTGGAGGAATTAGGAATTCCAATCTATAACTCAACTGAATGGCAACTAATCATCGGTAGCTCAAAGCGGAGCTTAAAATGTGTCCTCCTTCACAATGCCAATATATTTGGGTTAGTCCCAGTTGGCCATACAGTTTCTCTTTGTGAAGAAAATGCAGACATAAAGAGAGTCATTGAGTTGTTGCAATATCACCAACACAATTCTGTGTTGACCTTAAAATGGTATGCTTCCTTCTTGGTCAGCAACGCGGAAACACCAAGTATCCCTGATATCTGTGCATGTGGGACAGCAGATTCTAACTTCCCGGAAAACCTTGGTGCAGTCAGTGATGAGCAAGGTGAACGATTCCACCAAGATATGAAGGTCATGGAAGGACGGTATCAGGTTAGATGGGATGTACATATGATGGCTGACTATTGTTGGAGCATCCGGCGGGGTTGTCCTAGCACTGAACACTCCAGGAAAAGATATATTTTACCTTACCGCTTACCCGATTATTTTCAAATGTTTTACTGTAAAAAAATGTCAGAGTAAAAATAAATCCTTTGTATGAACAAAAGAAATTTAAATAAACAGAACATTTAAGTTATTATTTCATTTTCTTTCTTTGTATGTTTTTTGACAAAATTGGAGTGTACCCTTTAAACTGGATGTGATCGCAAAAAACTGGGGTCACCACCCAAAAATTAGTAAAAAACAAGTGTAAGATCTAACTCAACAAAAAATGTGTTTCCCAGTGTTATTATTTGCATGATGAATTAAAGAAGAAAACAAAACAAAAGTGAAGGAGCTTTCAGAGGGCAGCTTGAGATTATTGGCGTACATGATAGGGTTGAACTGCTTCTCGTGCTTGGTGCAGTCAGGGAACATTCACATGGTGCAGAGCAGAAGAATATAGATCAGGTAGTCCATGCACCAGTTATTGGAAACTCTCAGTCGGTGCAATCCATAAATACGGTTCATTTACCGTGCACATTTATTAGGAGAGAAGGAAACATCGCTTCATTGGGCAAGAGAACCCCCTTGTGAGCAACATACAAGACATGCATCCATCCTGGGGTTAAATAGCAATTCTAATATTACCAAGGGAACTACTAATGGAAAATTAAAAATGCAATAATAAGGTTGGCCCCGATCTGCAATCTATGCATTTATTATATTACAGAACTTTCTAGAAACGCTTAGAACACAACATTTTATTCATTCATATATTCCTCTGCAAGCCTCAATTTGTATGTCTTACAATATGAGCAAACCGCTAAACAGCACCCAAAAGTCACAATAGTGTATTCTGGTGGGTGGGCACAAGAGAGATTTAGGAACTCAATTCAGAGATTGTGGGAAACCCTTATAATGGGCACAGCCCCTCATATTGGGCACAGCAGGTGTACAGACCTGGGACCAGAGATGGTTGAACTCCTCTTGGTGGGCACAGCAGGTGTGCAGCTCTATAATTAGGGAAGCCCTTCTTTGTCACTGAAAGACTTTTTCACTTCCCATTCTGGTGAAAACTTATAAGATTTACATTTCTCATTCCTTTCTGTATAGACAAATATGGATCATCTCTCTAGCAGGGACACAAATTGCACGAACAAGCTAACACCCCCATTCAGAAATAAAAGTACAGTTCTGGCTTTGGTATCATTCAAATTTCCATCCACATGGCAGCTTCCTCCTACACAACCAGACTTCTCCCTGGGTTCTGCTTTCATGATCATTAGATAAATAGGAAAATGACAAAGCTGATTGCACAGAACAAAGATAAGGTGTTTAATCGGCAGAGTTTAGGATGAAGTGGGTTATGGAGAGCGTTTCGCAAATGAAACAGTTCTACTCGAGTGCTTCTGCACTTGATTAAAAATGCAAAAGCAATTGTGATAAACATACGCTGGATTTTGTCTGCTGAACAATAGAATTCACTTTACTTTTCATCCGAGAGTGAGAGTGATGAAAGATTTTGTATAAGTAGAAGACATAGGCACTGATTCTGCTCCAATATAGCGGCTGGCTGTGGGGTGCACGGTGACCTCTCTACCCGCCATGTCCTTGGAGACTGCCAGGTATGGCTGGGCTAATGGAAGACCTGAAACATGGCTATGATTGTGCATGGTTAGGAAATATTCCTTTCTGTTCTTCAGCATTTATTCTATGTTGTATGCTTTAATATTCCCAGTGGCATCACACATATTGTTTTTGGGTATTTTTAATTTTTTTATTTTGGATTCCAAGGTAAATAAAAGTATAAATTGTTAGGTCGTATTACTTGATTAACAAGTGAATAGAACGCTCCTTTGGACCACGTTTGTCCTATTGAGGCCGCCATAGTTGCCACCCAGATTCGACTTCAAACACATTAAACTATCCTGGACCTGCTCTGGTGCCAAGAAAGACCCCTAGGTAGCTGAGAACATGTTGATAGATACCAAGCAACAGAGGAACCCTACTCATTTGTTAATAGGCAACATTATAAAGGTAATAGCTCACCCAAGGAGCGTGTCCTAATTATAGACAAAATCTTGATTGGACTTGGGCATCTCCCAGTGGGCAACATTTTTTACTGGATTCACTTTCACTTTGAAGATCTATCTACTACATTGGATACAAACCGTCAACTGAAACTATTCTGTGAACATTTTTACTTTTTGAAGTCATCACTTTGTAGACAATCAGCAGTTTTGCTCCTCTTCCCTTAAATCCCTGCCTCCCCCCATAGTGCAATATACCTCCATTGTTGGTGTCTTTGCCCCTCTCACAATGATGAGATTTTTTCCCTCCAAAGTTTGTGTCTTTGCCCTTCCCCAATGGTAAAATTTCAGTGTAGTAGTAGTTTGTCTTTGCACCTCACACAATATTAAGATATCTCCAAGCATTTCGGATAAGTCTGGGATCAAAAAGAAAAGGACCTACAATCTATAATTCTGATAGGGAGCTAAAAATCCTAGCCCCAATGGTAAGTGTTTACATATAACAATTCTCCACCCGTTCACCAGCGAGACTTCCCAAAGTAATATGAAAGTCTTTCCTTCTTCCATATTGGTGGGAATTCTCGGCTCCCTTCCATAGGACCATGATAAAGATGGCATTCTCTTGTAGTTCAAACATCAGAGCCAAACATTTGTTGATTCTACAAGGGAATCCATGTGGGAAAGATGATACTAGTAATAGCTGGACAGGATTGTGAATCCTGGTGGGGAATCTTGCGATATATAATGCCAGTTATATGAGTGATATTTTACACGTTTTTAGTAACCATGCTAGCCCTAGACTTCAACTTTCGACATTTGTCTTCATTTGTTGTGTTTTTCCTAATTAGCCGTGCAAATTTTGGATTTATTTGGGAACTGGTGTGTTCTTTTAAACCACTGTTGCAATTTTGTGTCATTTTCTCTAATCCACCAACTTTCCTTTTATCTTTTGTGTCAGCCAATTAGGCGCATTCTTATTAGAAACTATTATGGTAAAATAGAGCATTTTCTTCCATGTCAAGCTGTATCCGCATTGCAGACCAAAATATTAATGGAGATTGTTTTAAACTAGGTTATAGAACAAAATTTGTGTTGCTAAAGTGTTGTTTTTTTATGTGCTTATTTATTTCATCCCTTAAGAGGAACATTATCACCCACAGATATTATGGTTATATGAGGAGCATAATAGGCTTACATAGATAATTGGGGTAGGTGGCAGCAAGACATTTCCTGTTCTCCCCCTACTATAGCAAATATTTTCTTTTTTCTTCTGTTACATTTTGCATGATATAAAAATAGAAATCTAATGCTGTAAGGAGTGCGAGACTCCTCATAATGAGCACAGTCACTGTTCAGACCTAGGAACGGCTGGAGGTTCCATTCATGTGGACTTGAAGTGGACCCATTCATGTGCACTGTGTTCTTGCTGAGAATAATATTAGATCTGCCTCCACCAGCCTTCTGATAATTAGGACCAGGTTCAATTTAGTGCCCTTCTTCTTAGCAGTACATAACCGCCGTTACTTCTCCATTCAGCCACCGGGGGAGAAGAAAATGTCCTGTGATTCCATGCAAAGAAGACCATGTGACCCAAGTCGCTTCCTCTCATAGGGCTGAGAACTGTCCTCCACCCCCGAGTAACAAGTCTGCCCGAGAGCACAGGAAATTATTCACACAATTACTGGCAAGATCATTATTTTTTCAATAATCCAACAGATGAAACACAACAGTTATATATTTAATAGACTAAAAAGGAAGTTTACTGCTAGGGCAGGGGTGTAAAACTCTGGCCCGCAGGCCAAATCTGGCCCTCAAGGTCCTTTTCTTGGCCCCCCGAAGAATTCTGAAAATTAACTACATCTGGCTCGCCCACCGGTGTTACCACCTCACATCATTATTTTCAATACATAGACATTATTCCTGTACACCCATCATGTTACTTCTCCATTCAGCCACCGGGGGAGAAGAAAATGTCCTGTGATTCCATGCAAAGAAGAACATGTGACCCAAGACTTTTCCTCTCATAGGGCTGAGAACTGTCCTCTGCCCCCGAGTAACAAGTCTGAACTGCCAATCACCAAGCACCAGCTCTGTCACCTCGGGGGCAGTGCTAGAACTCTGTGCAAACTTAGAAAATTAGCATGTTGGAGCTAGCACTGGACTTTTCTTCATTCTTGGTGGTAGGGGAGTAAAGGAAAGATAGGTATGTGCTGCTAGGAAGGAGTGCTCCATCTTTAATGAAGTTGCATTTTCAACCTTAGACAGAAATGTGAAACACCTTCCGCTCTCTCCCTACATAAAAAGGAGCCAAGGGGTTTTAAAGTCTACAGAGAACAATGTACTGTTAACAACCAGCATAGCCAGAGAGCACAGGAAATTATTCACACAGTTACTGGCAAGATCATTATTTTTTCAATAATCCAACAGATGAAACAAAACAGTTATATATTTAATAGACTAAAAGGGAAGTTTACTGCTGGGGCAGGGGTGTCAAACTCTGGCCCGCAGGCCAAATCTGGCCCTCAAGGTCCTTTTTTTGGCCCCCGAAGAATTCTGAAAATGAACTACATCTGGCTTGCCCACCCGTGTTACCACCTCACATCATTATTTTCAATACATAGACATTATTCCTGTACGCCCATCATGTGACACAAAGCCTAGGCAATGATCACATGGTGCCTGACTACCAGGGGCATTGTGTTTGTTTCAATCCATTAGAGACTGCATAGTGTAATATTTAGTGTCAGACAAACTTGTGATGTGAGAGGATGAACAACACACAGCCTGCATCGATAGAAATTAGTCTTTTCAACCCTAAAGTGTGTGTAGAGGGGTTTGTTTTTGTTAGGTATGGATGAAGTAGTAAACTTCCTCACTTTTTTGAATAAATTTCAAGTTTGGCCTCGACTTGGTCTAAGTTTTTAATTTCGGCCCTCTGTGTATTTGAGTTTGACACCCCCGTGCTAGGGGTTACACATCCTTTAGGGACTCAGGTTGTTAAGCATAACACACTGACACAATGCAAATTTTTATTGTTTTGCTTTTCTATCTTATTGTTACCATATTTTGCACGCAGCATAAATAAACCTTGTCAGCTCCCTCAGCTCTGGAAGAAATTAATGAGGAATAGCTGTTCGTCCCAGCGCGGCGTTCTAATTTAATTTAACAACTTAACTCTTGGTATAATTGGAGTTGGGGCGGTGTTCAGAGTCGGTGAACGGAGCGATGTGCCAGCTCCCGGGATCTCTTGGCTACGAATGGTTCATAACAAGGATTAATGCAGAAAACATGGGGGGAGGATAGGGATGTGGATAGAATATAAACACCCGTGAGAGGTCTCAGGCAAAATTTGTTGCCACTGGAGACATTCACCCACAGCAAGGAGGTAAAAAAAAATACATGGCTTTCAAGAAATAGTATACATAAAGTTTTGACTTGATATTTTGTGCGTGTTTTTTGTGTTTTATTATATTCAAAGCGTGACCTACTTCTGTTTTATAAAAATGATGACTTGCTGAAAGGTTACTAATGTTAAATCTTTCAAATGCCTAACTCCAGCAGAAAAAATGAAATAGGTTTGAATACAGAGAGAAAAAAATTACACTTCTCATTTTCATTTCTGTTCATAACCTCTTTTGGGAGAACTTTTCTGACATCTTGTCCTTGTAACAAAATGATAACTCCGGTTTTTAAATGTAATTCCATTATAATCCATTGGCCTTGTGCACACCGGCTGAATCATTTCAGGAGTTCTGTATGCTGGGATCAAATAGCCTATAGCTGCTTGTAGAGTTTATAGTTCCATGTGGGGGGAGATGAGAACTGGACACCCCTCAGCTAGAAATTACCCTCCTTGTAAAGCAGAACTAAAGTTGCACCTTAAAATTGTCCATCCATGCAGGTCAATATTGCTGAAAGGGACAGGCCATGCTAAATGTTTCCGCCAACAGCAGCCGGCACTGTATACATAAACATAATTATGTCATCATAGGATTATGTGCATTGAACATTAATATTATATTATTATATTTTCTCATCTTGTGTCATGTTATGAAGATATTGCAATAGCTTTAGAGTGGTTGTTTTGTTGGATTATACCAGTTCATTTGCTTTGTAAATGTATATTTCACCTCATCTCATCTATAAACTGAAAAATAGTCTCTGAACTATTCCTAAGGCCAGTGTAGAGGGGATTTTGCTGCATTTCTCCCCATACAAATCTATAGGGATGCAAAGCGGCATGACACAAGTCAGAAGCAGGTCAGCTGCATATGTACCAGTGAATTGTGATTAATCTTGGATTATGGAAATATATCAATGCGCCTTCCAATGCAAGCTGTATTTTCTGATCAATATAAGCCATTAGGGTATTTGATGTCATTAAAGTGTTTTTGTAAATCCATCAGGCACTGACATTTCATTTCTACTCTGTCTAGTGTACAAATTAACTAACAGCCTTCATTTTCCAAGAAATACCTGTTTTTATAGCTAACAGTAATGTTTCCTTGGAAATAAACTCGGTCTTATCAACATCCAGTGCGTTGGTAATCTTTGATATTTACCAATGTGGGAGCTTAGTGTTTGACTAGTCAGAAGTTTCTTCATCTCAGAGGACGAATTGAAAAATCTCAAAATGAAAAATTCAAAGCTTGAAAGAGAGAGATCTCAAAGTAATGAATTCATAGTTTAAACATTGATAGATAGAAGTTGAGGCTTTTGTGCCTTGACTCCTGGAAGTAATACTAGTTTTAGGACAACAAGAGTGTCTCGACTTAAGTGAAGTATGAAGTCTACCTGTAATCCCCCGGCCTGAACAAATATCTTATTTTTTGTTGTTACTTTGTGATTTTATTAAAACTGAAACTCAGGGACAAACCAATTTTTTTAACATTGTCTCCAAAACTGTTAGGGGGTTTGCCTTCCTTACAAAACACCTAGCATATTACCTTGAACTAAATTAAAAGTGTAGAAAAGCTGGAAACCTGCTTAGATTTTTACCACAATCTAATGTGTTGAACCCCTCCATCAGGGTTTGGAAATTTAGAAGAAAACCGTGTTCCCTGGAAGGAATTTGACTCTTTAAAAAGTCTTTACTTTAATTTTTTTTAGGAACATGTCAACTATCTTCTAGCCCTCCGAAATATGTTGGCTTCTGGTTGTGGAATACAAAAAAAAATGAAACTAAAAATAACTCTTGAATATCCCGTTAGGACTTATAAATAGATTAGTAAAGATGAGTACCTCATTCTTTGCTTGGTGTTTTCTGGATGGGAATTTTGACACAACTCATTGTGGAATCTTATCTTTGGACATTACTGGACCATGAAAAGGTAAGAATTACCCTAAAGAAATAGTACTAAGGATTTGTTTTCTATTGTGTTGTCCTGGTATTTCAAGGGCCTTTTTACTCTTTCTGGGACTGGGTAAGGGGCACTATTTCCCCAGGGTGAGAGGGAATGGATATTTGGAATGACCTTAATAAAGTGGGCTTCCAGATTCCAATAAGATCCACCTGCATACCCCTATAACACTAGGGTCACATTGTGGGGATGAAGCCCTCTTCCTAAATGATGGTCCTTGCCACCATTCAGGGCAAGCAGGGCTTTAGTTTTGCCAAAAGTAAAGGGGCTACATGTTATTTCCCTCCTTCCTTCTTTGGCAAGCCTTTTATTGACACACTCATTGCCCACAAGAATTCTGGCTCCGACATTTGGCCATTCTGACTGGAATAGATTGGATTTAGGATTTGCCAGCTCTGAGTACCACTTATCTTGAGTAGAAAAATCTTGCAGTAACTCAATAAAATTTCCATCAGTAACAGTATGACAATCTCACATCTCTTCTACATTAATATATGCAAACTTTCATGAGGAAATTATCATAAAATGTAATGACATTGGGGGATGATTCCACTATTACTATATGAAGTAACATATAATGTACTTAACGGGACTGTTTCCTAGTAACTGATACAGGTAACACAATGTTGAAGCTGCAGTTTGATCTGCTTATATTTTTCCCTGGTTCCCCTTTTCTTCCTCATCAACATGCTAATGGACTCTGATGCAAGCAATGGTGTAGCTCTTGGGACGAGTTGTGTAAATATCAAAATGTCTTGATGGGTGGATGTCAGTTTGGAGGAGTGGGTGATTCTAGGCAGGCTGCATTTGCATGGAGAGTACCCTAGGTAATGTCCATATGTGATGCTGAGCCTCCACGGTTGAAAAACTAAAATCTTATCAATAAATGGGGTGGGTCAGGGACAGTTGGGCTGGGGTGGAAATGGCCAGATGAAACTGGACCTCCTTCAGCCAGGAAATGAAGCAGGCTCTATGTGACTGTCTGCAGCTTCTAATATTCATTGGGAGAAGCTTACAGCGTGTAGAGAAATCAGAGTAAGGAAATTCATTCCAGGAGAGGATTTGTAAAACTGTGCATGATTGAAGGGTAGGCTAGAGGGCAGATTTAATAAAAAGGGGGACTGGAGGGCAGAGTAATTGAAGGGTAGGCCTGGAGGGCAGCTTTAATAATATGAAACTTTAGGAGCTCTGCAGAAGTTAGGGGTTGATGTCCTTAAAGTTATATATGTGAACCAAACCTTGAGCTTCTTATTCATTGCTGTCTCTGTCTTCAAAATTAAGACAATTATGTAGTGACAACTCACACAGTAAAACTGTCAGAAATCAATTTTATTGGTTCTGCAGCAATTTCAGAAAGTGGAACTTTTCAGTTTCAGTGATACTGTAAGGCCAATTCATATTCAAGACAGAGCTTGTATGCAAGCAGAAGGATGGTATTTAATGCCGGTCATAAGAATTAATATACATTTCATGGGTTCCAGAACTTCCTGCTCTGGAGTTATAACAAGAAATGCAAAGTAAGGGAATTCTCTTTGAGATGGTTGTCACTGGATTCATTTTCACCATTATTTTCTTTCTGTTACTGTTTTGGCAACACTCCAAAAAATGTGGATTTTCCAATTACCTTTTATCTTGTGGACAATAGATTTTAAGAATAGTAGGGAAAGAGAAGCTCCTTAGTGCGGCCACGGTATTACAAACTTTAAAAGGTCCAAACACTATCCAAAGCTAAACAAAACTAAAAATACACATGGGACATATAGAAAAGCCCAATCACTGTCACCTGGAGTCATGCCTAGTGAAGATCGTCCCTAGTCGTCCCTATGAAGATGCTGACTTTCCAAAAGTCAATACTTGCATGTGTTTTCCTGGCGCTGAAGCAGCAGAGGGACCCTTGTTCCGTAAGGACTGGCTATTGATGTTAGCAGTTTTGGGAAACCTAGAGCAATACATAAATACAGGTTCTCTTGAAATACTTTGTACTTTATAAGGCTGGAATCCTCTTTCATTTATTTTTTTTACTCATGTTAAAAAACAAGGCTGCTATAGACATAAAACATCTAGCACTAATGCATCTATCTCTGTCACAGAACTTTTATAAAAGCTTTCATTCTGTAATGTATTTTTCTTTATAAGGGTAATGTGAAGAACTCAGGCAGGTGATGTACATCCTTTGCTTGGGGCAACACAACAATTGAAAGGTCACACATTGCTAAATACATTCTTGGTTAATGTTACTAACATTAATTGGTTGTGCATAGAACATATCTCTATATGCACGGAGACCTTACCTTGTAGCTGCGTTATTGCAACGTGAATTACATCTCCTGTGGTTGCCAGGACCTGCGTGGGAGTTACGTTATCCAAGACACTTAAGATGGCCAAAGATTGGAGCGAGGAAGAGTAAAAGGAAGAATATTGCAGTACCTGTGATGGAACTGGGACAGGTGAGTAATACTAGGGTTTATTCTGCTTTGGGGCTGCACATCACTTTCCCTCTCCTGCTTCCATTTCCTGCCCCCACCCCATCTCTCTCCATCAGTGAGAAGTTACTGAATGTTACAGACAATATTGCAATGCCTTCATGTTGCTTGAAGATTCATCCAGAGTAGTTGGGACCCTGGCATCCACAACATGTGGATGGAATGATGCTGGGAATTGGTCACACCCAAAGAGCAGTACAAAATATTATGTAGACAGGTAACGAGCAGGGTATCTGGTCCCAGACGCTCTGATGGGACGAGAAGGCTATTGATTAATTACTAGGGATGAGCTAGTATGCCTCCGGCATTCTCCCAAAAATTTCCTCAAACTTCAGATGGGTCTGAGAAATTTCAGTAAACCGATTTTGCAAAACTATCCGAAGATCGAGGAAATTATTGCGATCCCCGACACTAGAGGGTATTTAACCTCTATTCCCCCGGGATCTCAGTAGAACTGCAGATGAACTCTCAATGGAGTTTCTCCATTGAGTGTTCATTTGCAGTTCAGTTCCCACAGTCACCGGGCTGATAAGTACAGCCCAGTGACCGTGGGAACTGAACTGCAGATGAACTCCCAATGGAGAAAATCCATTAGGAGTTCGCCTGCAGTCACAGCTTATTGGAGGCACTCACGTGCCTCCAATTAGTTGTGACCGGAAAGTTTCCACAGTCACCGGGCCGTACTTATCAGCCCGGTGACCATGGGAACTGAACTGCAGATGAACTCTCAATGGCGAAACTCCATTGAGAGTTCATCTGTAGTTCCACTGCGATCCCGGGCACTAGAGGGTAATTAACCTCTAGTGCCCCAGGATCACAGTGGATTCTCAGACCTGCATTCGTTCATGCAGCCCTGGGAATCCTCCTGTCTGCGATGCCTGGGCACTAGAGGTTAATTAACCTCTAGTGCCCGGGCATCGCAGTAGATTCTTGGGGGCTGCATTCGTTCATGCAGCCCTGGGAATCCTGTGTGCAATACCCGGCACTAGAGGGTAAATGGGGACAAGTCTCCCCATTCAAAACCCCTGGTGCTCTCTGATTGCCTCTCTGAAGAAAGCTTTCCTCAGCCAATCAGAGAGCACTAGAGGTTTTGAATAGGGAGACTTGTCCCTATTTAACCTCTAGTGCTGGTGATTGCACATTGAGCTGATCAATAAATGCATTTAAAAAAAAAAAAATTTAAATTTAATCTTGTTTGGCGAATTTACACCAGCTGTTCTCACTTACAATTTCAGTAAGCGAGAACGACCAAATTCGCCACGAGATCGAGTTTAAAAAACTTGCTCATCCCTAGTATTTATTTATTCCTGGTATATTAAATTTAAAAAATCTTTAAAAAAGGAGGTAAGAAGACATTTCAAATAATTGATCTTTTGTGTTTTTTGTTTTAGGCCACATTAAGACCTGATCTACTGATCACTATACAAACTGTAATCAAATAACAAGTGTATAAAAAATGCAAAAATGCCCCTGTGCAGAACTGACATGGCTGTGCAGGGTCCGGGGCCCTTGTGCAGCTGCACACTTTGCACCTCCCTATGTCTGCCCTTGTATCCCTTTATTTTTTCCTATAGGCTGACCAACAAGGATCATGACAAAACTTATGATTGAGCGATTTTTTATTTAATTCCCTTTGCGGCGGAGTTAATTATCTTGTTGCTGCAGCAACATGCATGGAAGAATAACGCTTGAAGCTAAAGGATTCGGTACTTTATACGCTCTATAATTAACGGAACTGAAGAGTGTCTCAACAAGACTCTCGTCTCCGGATAATTCAGGAAAAAACGCTGGGCATTTTCTTATTTGTGAATACATTAGGAAGAGTCTGTCATTCAAAGCATCCTACGTAAACATACGACTGTCAAGGAAAAGAAAAAATAAACAAAATAGGGAAAAATAAAATCCGCTTTTCAGTCCTAAAGGAAAAATAGATTTTTTGTGTACTTTGGGAAATGAGACGAATAACCGGGGTACAGCTGGTAGGATGAGTAGAATGAGCAAGACATATTGGGCCTGATTTAATAAAGTTCTCCAAGACTGAAGAACATGACTATCATGGGTAAACCTGGGTGCTCCAGCAAACCTGAAACAGATTTCTTGAAAATCACCTGCTATAGTTAATAGATGTATTGAATTTTGAACCAGATTTGCTGGATCACCCAGGTTCTCCCATGATGGTCTAACTTTTCCAATCTTGAAGAGCTTTAATAAATCAGGTCCATCGCATACCTTTGCTTTCTGCTTAACAGTCAGTAGGTGAGGCTTTATATGAGTATTTGGGGCAATGACGCATTTTTTGTAACAGTTTTCTCAATCTGAGGTTTCTTTCTGACAAAAGGAGATGCCAAGCAGCCAAGTCAGGAACTGCAGATTCCCTTTCTGCAGAGACGGCATATTTTATCAGAAACACAATTATTTATATATACCCATCTTCCAATGTAGATTGCATATTTTGCAATATGCAATCTACATTGGAAGCTGGGTAGCACAAAATACAGGTAAAGGGTCTTTTTCTGTGAGGGGCAACTTTGAAAATACCTAAATTCTTTAAAGAATGTGGGGGTCTTAATTCGGTATATTGAGCGTTTTTTTTAGGGGGATTCCATAAGATTGACCCAGGCAATGAGTAGAGAGGTAAATCAATGCTTCTTACCCATTACCTTGGCCATGTAAAAAAAAACACAATCACATCCTGGGATCCTGACTCCTGGGAATTCACTGATCATATGAAGCAGGCTTTGTAATGCCACCTGGAAACTCTGATTTGGCAGATGGAACTAAAACAGAATATAAATTGCCACCCCACTGCTGCATATACCCCAAACTGCCTCCTAGGTTTATACGGTGTGATATAAGGTAACTGACACATTTCAGATGCAGCCTGGCTCAATGTCATCTTCTTGTCATCATTCTCTCTTTGTCTCTCTTAGAATTTTGCATCCTCTGACACAGCAGGAGGATCATTACTAGAGAGAGAGCTATTAATCAACTGAAAACCTATTTTAGGAGAAGCTGTCCGCCATAAAATGTCACAAAACGCATCAGAAGGTAAAGGAACAGGAACAAGTTATGGTGGCAATAAGGAAACTATGGATGAGTTTTCTGCTATACATTGAGGATAGCCTGGCATTTGGATATGTTCAACCCTGCAGAGGGCATCAAGAATCAAAGAAACTTAATTTATTTAATGACGGCAAGTCAATCAGTTATCTGCTCCAAAAAATGCCATCTGTCATACTTTATGTTAAATGAAATCACTTTACTTTATTAAGTCCTAGTTGGAGGATGCCATGGCACAAGTTGCTCCAATAACTTTTAGTTTAAAAAGGTCACTACAACATAATTCTTTGGGTTGGATATGGGGGAAGGGTTAGTGGCTACATTGGGTTTTTTATTGTTTTAAGTGGGGTATCAGTTATCAGTTTTTGGGGAAGAAACCCTGGTATTGGTAGACCAGTGGAATGATGTTACTGGGGGTTTTCCTTTTCCTCCCGGGCTGTTTCTGACTTGGCCTCACCAAGCGTTTCCCTGGTTGTCGCCCAAAAACCAAGTTAATGCTTTTTCCTAGCGATGGGTCTGCCTTGTAAAGCTCAGAATGGGATGAGAAAGGTCTGCAGTGCTGATACCCCAAGAGTGTCAGTTCAGGGGTGCCAGTGCAGTGGATTAGGGCAGCAGTCCGCTAGAAAATGTTGGTGGTCCGCGGCTCTGGCCAGTGCACCCCCCCAGCGGGGTCAGGAGAAGGACATCTCTGGGTGGGGCACAGCAGCCAGACCTGTGAACCATGTCTCCCGTACAGATTGTAGGCCCAGGGCAGTGGGCAGGTTGTGTCTTTGCAGATGGTGGTGGGTGGGTTCTAGCATTATGACGTCACTAAGGGGGAAGTTTCTTCCCCTTTGAGTGACACATGGCTCCCCGCTCATGGGAATTCCGGAGTCCATGCATTTAGTGGTCCGTCGGTCTGAAAAGGTTGGTGACCAAAGGACTAGGGGACCCACTTTGTTTTAGATATGGCACTAAGGTTGCAACATTCTGCACACTTTTTCTGCACCTGCCTCCTCGGTTCATCCTGTTGTTCAAGAATGGAGGAGATCGGCATGGGCATGCCTGAGCACTTTGTTTTGTTGGCACTGCACAGCACCTACCACGAGTAGGACCTTGATCCTCAGGCCTCCCTGGGTGAGGGGAATGTATGTGGCTTTTTAATAAAGCTCTTCCTAAATGGTTGTATCTTTCTTCGGGGGAGCCCCAGTACTTCAAAGAACTGGAGTCACCTGTTTTTAGCAAGCTTAACCAATAAGTGTGTTTCTGTTCCCTCCCAGGAGCCCTGTGCCCTGGGGGAGCCGGCAAGGTGTTGTGATTTGAGGGAATTATTAGGGAATTTGGACCAAAGTTATATGCATTGGACCTGATTTATCAAAGCTCTCCAAGACTGGAGAAGATAGACTAATGGGGGAACCTGGGTGGAATGGATCTGGTCTATTATTGAAAACATTTGCCAATAGCAAAGGGAATCTATTCCAGGTTTGCTGGATCACACAAGTTCTCCCATGATAGTCTATCTTCCACAGCCTTGGAGATCTTTAATAAATGGGACTCATTTTGTGCCCTTTTCGAGTTTTCGAGTGGTTTCGAGTGTGCACAGCACAACGTCTTAGAAGACTGCCAGACCAAAAATCCAAGTGTCCATAATCTTTATATACAATAAATTGTAGAACATGTGATTCATTTTAATGTCGTCGGCAACAAAAATCCCCCTTGCTCTGCTGTACAAAAGAAACACAAAGATAATTTGTACCATTACAAAACAATTCATATTACTAAACCAGTCACATAAAGTACATAAATATCACATACATTTCATAAAATAAATGAATATAAAAGGACCGACTAATAGTTTATAAGAAAACATTATCATATTAACAAAACCACATATAATCATAGCTGTTATATAAAATAAGTGATTGAACAATGGCTGACCTTAATAAAAGGACATGCTATTAGCCTTTTCTAATCACTTATTTCATATAAAAGCTATCCCTCGGCTAGAACAAGGATTTACTGGCACAATATTAAAGGTCAAAATGTGTTCCGAACCCACAATCACATTAACAGCATGGCATTATTACCATAGAAGACATGAGTTACTCTATAAAGGTCCCAAATAATGGGTCTGATTTATCAAAGTTCCCAAAGGCTGGAGAAGATAGACTAATAAGGGTGAAACTGGGTGATCCAGCAAACCTGGAATGGATATTGTCCAAGATGAAGAACATTTTCCAACTGGTAAATGAAATGATAAATAATTTTTAGGAAATACAGGCATTGCTAGATCACAAAGGTTCTCCCATGATGGTCCATCTTCTCCAAAGCTCTATTAACCTCCCTAGCGGTAACCCCGAGAGTGACTCGGGGTAGAAAAAAGTTGCTGCAAGTGGTAACCCCAAGTCACACTCGAGGTTGGAACACCTAGGGAAGGTTAGTAAATAGAGCGCTTACCTGATCCGCCAGGGTCCTGCGCCATCCAGCGCCGCGATCTCCGTCTTCTTTCTTCTTTCTGCTTCTGCGTCACCGGAGGAGTTCCCGGTGACGTTGGTGCATGTGTACATCCCGGCCGGGCAGGGCGGGAAAGTCAAAATCCATTTGTATTGCATTCAATACAAAATAACTGTATTCAACGCAATACATTGGATTTTTATGTGTAAAAGCAGTACATTGTTTTCAAGAACATTTATTTTACAGTATATATAATACTATGAGTATAATATGTATTTCTTTTTTTAATTATTTTTTTTTTTTTTAAATATATAGATTTTGTAATTTATTCAATTTATTTTTTTAAATGATTTTGTGTTTCAAACTTTATTATACTCATACTATTATATTATACTGTAAAATAAATTTTCATGAAAAACAATGTACCGCTTTTAGACATATAAAACCGGAAAGAAATGAACCGCTAGGGAGGTTAAATCAGGTCCATATTGTGCAGTGTTTTGCAACTTCCCATCAATAGGAAAATCAATTAAATCAGTCAAATGAGTTCAAATTGGTATGGAAATTGTCTCATTTGCTCTGTGAGCCTAAAGTATAACTCCACCTTTGTTATAAAAAAAGAGCAAGCTGATCTATGTACAGTAAAAGGATGCTAACAAACTTTGTTGCAGATTCCTACTTTTCCCTGTTCTAAAGAACAAGCTTTTTGTCCAATCATCTCTTTTTTAATTTTTTTCCAGCAAGGTCACCTTAATAGTTTATTAGGTTTTGAGTGGTTTGATTGCTGTGGTTGGCTGATTAGATATTTGCATTACCAAGCAGTTGAATGGGTGTACCTAATAAAGTGGCCGGTGGGTGTACCTTTAAATAGCAAAGAGAAGAATTAGATCCTAACAATACCAATATGCACAATTCCAGCTATTGTGGAAATTATATTATTTGCCCAAAATATGAGAAATGAAGATAGCAAACATGTATAAAATCATAATAAATGCCAATGCAGTCTTATGTTTAGCATTCATAGTGACCTCAGATCTGTACGGCATGTGCTCATCCATTGAAGTTCTGTCCCCTTGACACCCCTGTCCTCTACTTCATCCTCCCAGCCCATGTTCCATCAACAATATAATAGTATAAAAGGCTTTATGCTACAAGTACATTCTCCGTACAGCAAATTGAATCCTATTTAGTTGGATTTGGGGTTAAAATCCATCAACTAAGGAAAGCAATATATAAATACGGTATTTCTTTTTGCTGGGAACGTTTGCATTGCAATGAGACCTCTATGCCAGACCTGGAACAATGAAAATTGTGTTTACACATGGCTAGGCACGTGGCAGCACACACGTATGTAAATCTGTTCTTATATCCTAATATACATCCTCTGTAAGGGGCATGAATAATGGAAAATCTACATTCTTTATATGTATTGAGGTCCCCTGGGTGTCACAGAGCTCGGGTGCTTTTTCATACATGAACATGCTTTATCATACATAATTGAACCTCTAATTTAAATAGGCAAATAATTGATAGATGCAGAAAATGCTGTTTTAAGCTCGGATTTCTTTCTAATTGGAAAGCAGCCAATGCTGCAGATTAGAAATGCTGTCCCCTGCCAGCATGCTGCAAAAAAAGGGCCTTTTAATCCTGTTTGGAAGCAGCAGCCTTTCTGTAGAGATCTGACACGCCCCTGCTGAGCCAAACCAATAGCTTTGCAGCCAACAAATCCCCCACTCGTTATTGATTGGAGAGTTCTAGGGGGTCTACTAAGAGACCACTGCTTCCACGCCGGGAGAGCAAGGGTCCTTCTTTGCAGCATGCGGCACTTTTTTTTTACTTGGAATGGGGGTACTTTTTAAATAAAACAAACTGTGATACTTATTTTTTTTCACAACAGTAACGGAGAAAAGGACGGGACTTTAAATACCATTATGAAATACACATTTATTAAAAACATTAAACAATACAGATTTACAACTTGCAATAGTCTCAGAATGTGAGGGATTCTACGCGTTTCGCAGAGCAAAGTCCATTTCTTATTCATACTATTCATTGTTAAAAAGATATATAATGTTTGGTGCAGTATATAAATCAAATGAATTGATCAAAATTGGCCAAAAATCTTACTTAAGCTGCATACACACATGCAATTATTGTCCTTGGAAAGGATCTTTCACAATTCTTTCCAACGACAAAGGACTGCACGATGCATGAACGAGTGTTGTACATACAGCATCGCTCTGCTCTATGGAGACGGGAGGGGGAGAAGGACGGAGTGGCACCCTGCTGCACGCTCTCCCCCTTTACTTCTATTAGGATCGTTCGTTGTCCATTGTCCGTGGATCCTCCAGGACGGTCGTTTGGACAACGGGGGCTGTACACACGCCAGATACTCGTCCAATATCGGCCCTGAGCCAATTATCGGGCAAGAACCATTGGACGTGTGTACGTAGCTTTACAGATTGGTGCCGTTCTTTCAATGATGGCCCAAGGAACAACAGATGTGCGGGACAGCAGAGAAGAACCAATCCACTCCAGGAAAGAGATTGTTCCTAAAACTAAACCTGGATTACTTACATTTTAGAGAATTTCTTATCAATACATGAATCAAAAGCTATAGTTATAATCCAAGATACCTGTGTAGCCACGTCTCTACTTAACTTCACTACCAACAACATACACATCACCATTATTTTATATATATACATATATATTTAATGCACTTGGAACAAACCTAACTGAATAAAACGTCCAATGAATGTTTTGCAGCCCATTGATTGAGCTGGTAGGCAGGAAAGAGGGGAACCCAGCCAACTTTTCATTTGGGTGTATAGTCTGCTTTAAACCCATCACCCCCCATCTTTCCTATTCCAATGTCAAACTGAATTAAAACTTCTCTAGTTTATCTCCCATACAATAAATAATGGAGCATCTACAAGAGGCTCTGGATAACAAAAGAGCTGATTAAGAAAGTGGCAGGTAATTATCATAGCGGAGATAGGAAATCATATTGTCTCATTGTTCTCAATGACAAAGAGAATCATTCAGTCTGACTCTCTGTTTTATTGCTGAACACAATCAGTGACTCTGTGTGATAATTTATCATTTTAATTAGTTTGTTTTAAGCTGCATACACAAGTGCAATTATAGTCGTTGGAATAGATCGTTCACAATCCTTTCCAACCAAGCCAGGCTGGCTGTCCATTGAATAGTGGCAAGACTGACTTAAAGAATGATCAACCATCATCATCTGGTGGCCTACCATACCTCTCATCCACAAGGTCAGAAGATCTGAATAGATCCAATCTGATTCAAAATCCACCCACCTGCTCAGCGCTATTGATGAACATTGTTTGGATGATAGAGCTGTGGGAACACCAAAATTGTGGTGTCAACAGAAAAGAAACCATCCAATGGAAATACTTCCACTCTGGGACTGCAATTCTCCTTGCTTTGGGAAATTGCCTTTTGCACCTTGGGGGAGATAGCATAGGATCTCCCCAAGAACACAAAAATATCAATATAAAATAAACTTTCACGGTTTTCATTACAAACAAATAATTAAAACAAAAGTTTGGTTTATAGATTTTCAGTAAAAGGCTTCTTCAACTACTACAACTACAACTACAGTGTTTTGGGTGCTGTATTTGGGTCCGGTATGGTTCTTCAGTCTTTGAGGTGCGTAGGGAGCTGAATGGACTGCCTTGATACAACACTTATTATTATTTAGTATTAATATGTATTACTTATCACTAGTGTGGTGACACATTGAAAGGGCCCAGACAGGTCTTAAGGGGCCCCAAGTGTAACCAACTAACATCCCTACTTTCCGCCCTGGGGTAAAAGTGCAGCTTTAGCTCGAGATACCCTTGAAAATGTAGTTTGTAAAGGTGTCACATACCGGATCACCATTAGCAGCTTTCCCCCCTTGTAACACTTAATGAGGCGAGCAGATGATGTGAGAACGCCATTCAGTGTTACGATTGAATCCAAAGCATTTACACTCATGAAAACCTCAATCTGTGTGCTACAAATTCATCGTTTCATTATTTTACAATCCACTTGCTAGTCTTCATTACCTCTTCCCCGGAGGCTTTGCTATTTGACCTTTGTTTCTTGCAAAAATCCACTTTTATTTTTTTACTGTATTATGACGACTTCTGAATGGCATAATTCCCCCCCGGGAGCAGAGATGGGGAAGTGACATCGTGTACCGGTGTTCTTTGGTCCCTATGTCTGTTGAAGTGAGACGTTCCCCTGGGGATTATTAGTTTTTATTATAAAGAACAAACAGTTGGTTTCATAGAACTTTATACCTTCTGAGAGGCTAGGACAGGTATTTAATCAAAATCTAGCTACAAGATGAAAGGTTTCACCTCGGAGCTTGTGCAAGAGAGAGAGAGTATATCTTCATGATGGGGCAAAGAATAAAGAGAGAACAATGGCTATAGATGTACTGGGAAATAGTTCTTGGTACTCCAAACACACTTACTGTCCTAGAATGACAATGGGGCAACAGGGCATTCTAGCTACCCCTAGTGCAGTGTTTCTCAACCACCTCCAGAGGGTGCTGGAGGTTCCTTGAGAAATTAAACTATACTGTTTAGGTGACACCAATGATCTTTTCGGCTCTCTGTAAGGGATCTGTAAGGGATGTAAGAGGTGTTTTGTCCACTGACTCCCATACTGCGGATATAGTAATTATAGTCGGGATTCCCTGAAGACATTTTTTCAAGTGTTTTTAATGTTAAAAAGGTCCAAAAAGGTTGATATAGAGGGTGTAGAGTGGATTGTCCCCGTTAATAATGAAATCCAAGAGGGGCCATTCTCTGAACAGTATCCATGATGTATTCTAAAGGGGAAGACGTGCCTCAAGGTCGAGAGACACCACCCAAGTTTCATTATTACGGGCAGGTTTGAGAAAAAAGAGAATAACCGGACAAAATAAATGCATCTTCCACACCTAGGAACTAGTAGGCTGTAATATATTAATATATTGTTCTTGAGTTTATATATGCTTAATATGGCTTTTAATGCACCACTAGAACTGAAGAGGAGCATTCCGGGTAAAAGAAGCAAAGTAAGGAAACATGGGCTAGCCCTTTAGGGAAATACACGCGTTGATCTGGAACTCCGCCAGAAAGAAGTCATCTTCAAGCAGGGCGGCTTGGCTTCCTTATGTGTACAGAACAATAATGATGTTTAGCCGTGTAAAGGAGCTCATTAGCAGTTGTGAAATGAACTGCGAGTTATTATAATCACAGGCTTTCCATCTAAAGGCAACGAGAATCAGGCATGAAAAGTGACTTTTGTTGAATGCCGCAGTGTTAGCCACTGTAATTATTGAGGTGACACGCTGAATGTACCGGGGTGACCTGGAGGGTGTGATGGGGAACTTTGCTGTGATAAAAGTCATTATCAGCAAGACAAATATACCCGGATCACATAAAGGAGAGGAAAGATGAAAGTCTGTTACTGTAATAAATGACAGACATATACTCCTCCTTTCACATAGTTTATTTTACTTTAATCCCGGTAATTCACCTGGAGAGGCCGCCTTATAGTGGGCCCAAGTCTTAGATATCATCCCCCGTACATTCATTCTAAGCAATGTGCCCTGCAAGGTACAATATTGCAGTTTGATTACAGATGTCTCTAGAATTGTCTCGATGGCATCATCCCAGAATAGGCAAAGCCAATAACTGGAGCCTAGGGTATCTTTTAATAATAAAGGTAAAAATGGGATAATGATAAAAATGAAAAAAGTGAATGATGAGAAAAATTATAATGATGCCGTATATTATAACATGTCAGTAAGTTATTAATGAAGACAGGTTCACTTTAGCCTGACTGGTTCTTTGATAGACATTCTTTGCACAAATTTGTGTGTCAAATAGTAGTCTTGTAATTGTATATGTCTTATCCACCGGGCTCTGACATTTGATTGTAGTTGGCATTGCGTGCGAGGTCAGGTAGTTGGCATTGTTGTACTCAACTCTGACTGTCAACCTGAAGTGTTAGATAAACACATACTAAATATACATATATCATTTATATAATAGGTAATATTGTTAGAATAAACAAATAGAGACAAGTTATAAAGCCTTCCAATCTAGAAGAATGTATGTAGGGCTGAGATCCTCTGCGGCACCCATATTCATATTTGTAGATCCCCCATTGTTATCTCACCCCCGCAGGAGAATTTTGTAGAAACTTTCTGACCTTTATTCTGATAAATGTTGACTTTAACCTAAATCTAAACACTAGTTGCTGGAAACATAAGTTTGCAAAAGTTTCCAAATTTGAGTATTTCATTTTTCAAAGCCCACCATAGGGATAAAGCATAACTTAACATTGCAAAAAAAAAAAAAAAAAAATATATAGAGATTTGCATAAAATTCCAATTGCTCCTATCTGTGGATATACGAGAGGCTTTGACATGCAATTTTCATACAACCACGAATCTTGGACTGAGATAAACTTTTTATTGGAACACAACTTTGCAGGTCTGCATACAGCTGGAAATTTTTAATAATATCGATAGGTGGGCTCTGCTGCAGGAATTGAAGGGTTTGTGTCTTTATTAAAAAGAATACATAATACAGATTCTTGACATTCAACTCTCTACTTGTTATTGTTACTTTGGGATTCTGATGAGAACTGATCTAAATATTCATCGATTTCCCGACCTTCACATTATTAAAGCTGCTTATACATTCAGGGGGGGATAATAAAGTGTGTGTGGACACGAAAACGCATAATCGTCATTAAGAACTCTTGTTCCCGGCCTGGAGATATTTCGGGGACCTTGGTTCATTATGCTTGAGTCTTATGAAGTGTCTTGTGAAGAAGCAATAATATCCAGAGTGCTGCATGGAAAGTAAGATATATCGAGGGTACTTCTTGTTTTTTGCAAACGTGTAAACTTTATAGGTTGAATTTTAGTACTTTTATATATCAAAGAGAGATGACAATTACAGGACAAAGAAAAGAGAGACAGCAGGAAGAAAGAGAGAGGAGTATTTAAGAGGCACTAAACTAAAAAGTGCCAAAAAAATCCACTTCAATACCTTCAATCCTGCAGGGCAGTCCGGTCCATGGGGGGTGTCTTGCATCGGGTCCCACGTCGTCCCAGAGCCCCGGGCGTCATCAACGTCCTCTTCTTCCAGGTTCTTCATCCTACATCACCCCATCCAGGCACGAGATCGCGTGACGAAGTATTAAAAAAAACTTTGGCAAATTGTTCTTTGCGTGAAAAGGCTCCCAAGCACCCAAGAGCCTCCGGGGACGTGTGACGTAGGTATCCCGGGAGGCTTTAGGCTCCCATTCATTCTCAATCGCCTAGGTGATCGAGCATTAGGGGGGCGGTGCTGCACCTTTTTTAAAAGGGTATTGCACCTGAAAAAAAAAAAAAAACAACAGAATTTCCACCCCACAAAAACGAGTTGTCTACCCTTTTATGTAAAGTGCAATTTCTGAGTTTAGGTACGCTTTAAGCTAATCGCTGTCTCGTGGAAGACATCACATGTAATTTCTACTCCCGGCAGCCCAGCAGCGAATGAAAAATGACTGAACTGCCATCCAACTGTCAGATCTGCAGATGCTGGTTCTTTAGAAAACAGCGATGAGGAACAAATGATTGAGCATCTGGCAATGTGACTGTTGCTAGGAGCTGTACCGGTTTGCTTGATTCTGCTATCATTGCCACATGCTGGATTTTAGGATAGGAGGGGTTTACAGATACACCATCCATCATAAAGATGCAGTGTTTGGCACGCAGGTAAATTCAGGGACCAACTAAACCCTTGTAACGTATTATTGTATTGTAAAGATTACGGGGTTCTTTTTTTATTTTTATTTCTTTTTACACTATTTAGTGTGATAGCAAAGGTTTTAATACACTGCTCTCCGCACACAGGAGAGTCAGGCTGCTGCTCTTAATGAGTGCCTCTGCTGCCTTACTTTATAGTATTACCTCACCACCCATCCCCAATTACCAGCCCTGCTCAGGGAGTGACAGCTATGTTGATTACAGTAGCATTCAGATGGGAGTCCTGAGAACAATGGTCTGACTATCCTGTGTGCCGGCAGTACAATATATTTAATTCCTTGCTGCAGCACTTTGCATTATAAAAAAAAAACCTATACTCATTGCTGTATTTGCAGCCTGACTCCATTACAGTGGTAAAAATGGGGGTTATTTAGGATTTAAGCTTTAATTTTATGGAACAAGGATTCTGATTGGCTGCTATGATTATTTTACATTAGCTCCTGTATTCCTGTCTCGAGTTTTGAAGGTGGGCATTATTGTCCCAAAGCCTGGTCTTGTTTAACTCCAGTGATTACGCCAATACATTTTGCAGTCGGACTCCTGTTTATTTTTCTTCTTGTTAATCTTTGCATTGGACATCTGTTGTGTTTCTCCAAATCTCTCTGGATTTGATGTTACAAAAGAATTTACCATCGTTCTGTCCCATGAGGTGAGGACGCCATGCACACAGCAGTTACCTCGACTGCAACTGGCCAGACAATTGGCCCAGAATGTATATTGCTGGTTCAATTCTATGTTATCAGTCCGAAGCACCAACACAAAAATGTCAATGGGTTATTGAAGACCACAGATGGGCCTGACAGACAGAAACTATGGCTAGCTCTGCCTCACATAAAGGCCTTTATGTATCTCGATCCATGGCCTTTACCTACCGCCATACAATATACAATGCTTGCCAATGACATACAATATTTGGCAGTCAGAGAGGCATTGCGATGTGTTTTTGTATTGTCATCGTGCAGGGTGTGACATCCATAGAACACGACACATTAATAAAATTGTCTCCTTGTGCTTCGGTAATTTAGTTGGACAAGACGAGCGCACAGCAATCACTGTGAGAAATAATAAGAAGGTACGCCGGCTGACCACAGGGAGCTCCTCACACATCAGACATTTATCTAACATTACGCCAAACCTCATCCATCTGCACTGATCATTGCTCCTCGCAAGAACTCCACTTCAATTCCACACACTGCTCAATCAGACCCCAAATCACCATCCAGACAATCACTGTGTAGCCAGAATGTGACAAGCTTGTGAATTAGATTCATCAGGTGGGACGTGACCTGGAGAGGTCCACAGTTCTTCCACAGGACGCAGGTAGTCGCGTGACTCAAGTGTTGTCATTGATCTTCAAATGAGATGTTGCATCGACCAATATTTAATATACTTCATGCTTTTCAGACCTTTTTATATCAACTACATCTTCCTATACCATAATGTGAATTTAACATATTTTACACCTTGTGTAGACATCCAATTCATTTACGGATTGGTCTCCAGTCCCAAAACACACATGAGCGCCCTTCTGGTCTTATGATGGTGGAGTGAGGATGGAGTGAACCACAAGACTTTACAAACTTCTCATCGGATTTATGTGACCTTTCATGCCCATAACACATCTCACCAACTTGTCTCTATCCAATCAATGGCTGGTTATCGGTGTGCTGGTAAATTCACCTTAGATTCCCAGGCAATCCGATCATTTTATCAGCTCAGTGATCAGATCAGAATTAAAAATCAGCCCCTGTGTGCCAGGCCCTTGTAGGACTGGTGGGCAGATTATATGCCGGCTGTGTGCTGCCCTATGCTGCTCCCCTCCTTTGCACTTTTAATATGTCTATAATGGTTTGTTTGTTTTGCTACATGACAGCTTAGGATTGTTCAACATGAAGAAAGCGTCCGGCACACAGGTTTCCTTGGTTACATCCACGTATTATTTATTAGCCCTTCTCCGTATGACTTATTATCCAGATTCTTGACATTTTAGCTCCATTGTTGGCTACATGTCATGTAGGGCTAAATGATATACACTTGTAATAAGCAGTAAATATGTCAGTGGCACCAATATATATTGTATGGCTTAAATTACAGCCGAAAAAGTGAATAATGACTTTTGGAATCCCATCATCCAGGACCACCAATGGCCTCATCCAGGACCACCAATAGCCTCACCCAGGACCATCAATAGCCTCACCGAGGACCACCAATAGCCTCACCCAGGACCACCAATAGCCTCATCCAGGACCACCAATGGCCTCACCCAGGACCACCAATAGCCTCACCCAGGACCAATAGCCTCATCCAGGACCACCAATAGCCTCATCCAGGACCACCAATAGCCTCACCCAGGACCACCAATGGCCTCACCCAGGACCACCAATAGCCTACTCCACAACGTAGAGCAATCCATTGTAGAATACACTACAGGGAAAGGCCAGTAAGTGGTTTACTATGGGTGGCCCCCTGGGTTTGCGGAGTGTCTTGATGCTCAACTAGTATAGCCAGGCAGCAAACAATGGCAGTTTTTAATGTTTTGTTATGAATGTTTATTCACTCATTATTCCCACTGCTAGTACAGACAGAATAATTATTATCTGAAATTCATAACTGGTGCCACGTCTCTGCTCGCTCAATTGACAGTGTCTGTGATGAGTGCCAGCGTATGCCGTGTGTGCCAGGAAACATCTCCTGTGTATGGAATCTGCCAAAACAAACTGAATGACACAAAACAATATCTTTCATTCGGAGACTTCAATCTCTTTCTTGTTTTTGAAGTCACATATCCTTGTCCCTCTTTTGGGATCTTGATGTTCTGTCAGTCGCCTTCTTCTTTTGGATTCTCAGACCTCTGTCCCTCTTTTGGAGTTTGGCCCCTTTTTTGAATTCTCAGCTCATGTCCGGCTTTCTGTTTTGGAGTTTCTGTACATATCTTGAAGTCTCATCTCTTTGTATTCTTTGGGTGCCATGTTCCTCTGTCTGTCTTTGAATTTTGTCCCTTTTTGAACTTTTATCAATCTTTTGGAGCCCCATACTTTTCTTTACTTCCTGACCAACGAGATCAGAAATAACTTGCTTAAAGCAATGCCAGTGCTTCTTATCTTATTCTTGTTCTTGTTGTATTGTCATAGAAAGCAGTGGAGATGCTGAATGAATGTGACATCTAGGTAACTAACACGGGGGGTCCACAGCCCACTCATTTCTCTTGGCACAGACTATCTCTAAGGCAACCTCTAAATGATCACATTACGTGTTATTCAACACACAGAGGAAAATAATGGTAATGTAAAGCAGCAGAGCCTGAATATCAGCAGTCATGGGCTTATCAGGGGGCCTTGTGTGTGGCCCCTGATATCACCAAGAGGTTGTCCATGATATGCACCCCATTTCTTTCCTTATTCCTTCTCTTACCCCAAATTTCTTCTCACTCTTCTATTCTTCTCTACTCTTGGTTGCCTTTTTCTTATCTGCTCTCCCTATCCCCTACCCTTTCTAGATTCTCCTCTCCTTTCATTTTTCCACTTTTTCCCTCTTCTAACCCTGATCCAACTGCCCTACCCTCACCTTTTTACACTTCCCTCCCTTAACCTCACTTCTTATTCCCTCTGATCTTATCTGCTTTAATTCTCTCTTCCTCTAATCTCTCTTCTCCTTACTTTTCATTACTATGCCCTTCATTTTTTGTTTTTCTTCATATCCTTCCAACCAAGTGTCTCTGTTGTCCATTATTTTGCTGTTGTCCTCACTCCTCTCCTCTGTTCTCCCCTTACTTTTCCCAACTTTCCTCCTCTTCTCCCCTTACTTTCTTCCCTTTTCCCTATTCTTCCCTTTCCTTTTCCTTCCTAACCCTCCCATCCCCTCTTCTCATCCCTCTTCTTACTTTGCTAATGTCTTCTATTTTCTCTCCTCCTATCTCCTTCCATCTTCTTTCCCTCATTTCTACCTACCATCATGTCTCCTCCGACTTCTCCGCCATTATCCCCTTCTTTCCGCTTTCCCTCACTTCTCCGCTCTCCTTACTTTTCTTCTTATCCCTCTCTTCTTTTTTCTTTTTCCTCTCTACTATCTTCTGATCGTTCATATCCCATCTGCTCTGCTCTCGTCCTCTCCATTTGCCCTTTATCTCTTTGCTTTTCCTGTGTTACAGTTTATCTAACTCCTCCATTCTGCCATTTCTATACAATCTCTGATTTGTCCTTTAGCCTTGTATAGACAGACATAATGAATTTCACTTGCAGTGTACTTTCTATCACATTAACAATTCTAAAATTGACATCTTGCTGAAACAGAAGTACCGCAAATATTAAAGCTTTGCTCCTACAATTAGCCTTCTGATCAATATTTTGCTGTGGGGTTGATTGTGCGTACAATTCTCCTTCTCTGATCGATATCTAGTAGTATATCTAGTTATTATTTTCCAGGGTATTTCAATTAATGAGAAGCCCTCAGCTGTAACAAATTGGCCTCCGATCTGAAATAATAAACATCCAGTCTCTGAGGGGAACTCTTAGTCTCTCTGAGAAAAGTGACTGTTATAAAATCCACCAGGAAATATCATCTAACATTTGTGTTGGATCTCCATGGGTGCATTGTATGGTGTGAGCTCTGTTTCCTAGGTCTTCAGATCGGTAGTTATCCGTATGTAAAAGACAATTACAATGGTGAGGTCCTTCTGTTCACTTCTCCCTCCCGTCCCTGCTGCCTAACTAATACTAAGAGGACAGTATTGTGCACTGTATATGGGATTGATTCCATTGGTGGCCAACCTCAGCCGAAATACTGTGCTGCAAAGGATTGTGGGAATTTGATATAACCTTAAATGTCACGTATTCACACAATGGTACCTGTCTTCTTTGTTTTTAATGATTTCTTTTTTATCTTAGGTATTTATTTTCAAAATGAAAATAGAAAACAAAGGATTTTGATGGAACGATGGAAAGAATTTCCAATTTTTATGTATACATACCAAAAAAATAATCGTTATTGATATTTTCCTGACAGTTGCCTTTATGGCTACAAAGGTCCTCTTAGACATC
This sequence comes from Pyxicephalus adspersus, assembly GCF_032062135.1. NCBI lineage: Eukaryota > Metazoa > Chordata > Amphibia > Anura > Pyxicephalidae > Pyxicephalus > Pyxicephalus adspersus. The sequence continues at coordinate 4,004,384 of NC_092863.1, read as the reverse complement.
CAGCTACAAAGTTATATAATGTGTGTTGGCTTGCAGGTGGTAGTCCCCAAAGCTACATCATTATAATTGATAACATATTTTGATATAATTGATATCATCATAATCATTATTAATTCCAAGCACCCCCTCCCTCTGACATGATACACATTATATATTTAACCATTATAGCAGCCAAAAAAAGACATTGATATGTAAGAGAAGCAGTAAAGTCAATCATCACAAAAAGCTTTCATGTGTTATTCATTGTTCATTTCTTTTAAGGTTCTTTAAATATTAAGAGTAAATAAAAGAAATGGGGGAATTTACCTTCCAAAAACAAAAATACAACCATTTACAAAAAACTATTATAGCTGTTCCATGTGGAGGTGGTGGGGTAGGTCAATGGATTAATCTATCAAAGAGCTGGAAGTGGTAGACTAGGCCAAGGGACCCATCAGTTATCGTCACTGGTATGGGAGAAGTATGCGCTATACACATATAAGTCAGGATGTCTTCATGGATACATTGCACACAGAAAGTCACACCATAATTAGCAAACGTCATGAACTACTTTTTCCTTTACTGCCTGGCAGTATTCATCATTTACTACTTGAGCTACTTGTCCTTTCACTGCCCAATAATAGACATCTTCTTAGGTATAGTTACTTGTCTTGGACCTGATAAATAACTCAGTACACCTCTCTTCACCATATTCAGACAAATTGCTCCAAGAGATTTGCACTCACCCATGTATCAATCCCTGATTCCACCAGTGGTGGCAGTGTTATGATCTGGGGTGTCTGTGGGAGCAGTGTTATGATCTGGGGTTCCTGTGGAGGCAATGTTATGATCTGGGGTTCTTGCAGGGGCAGTGTTAAAATGTAGGGTGCCTGTGGGGCAGTGTTATGATCTGGGATGTCTATGGGGACAGTGGAATGATCTGGGGTTCATGTTGGGGCTGTGTTATGATCTGGGGTACCTGTGGGGGCACTGTTATGACCTGGGGGGGCTGTGTTATGATCTGGGGTACCTGTGGGGGCACTGTTATGACCTGGGATGTCTATGGGGACAGTGGAATGATCTGGGGTTCATGTTGGGGCAGTGTTATGATCTGGGGTTCCTGTGGGGGTTGTGTTATGATCTGGGGTTCTTGCAGGGGCAGTGTTAAAATGTAGGGTGCCTGTGGGGCAGTGGTATGATCTTGGATGTCTATGGGGACAGTGGAATGATCTGGGGTTTATGTTGGGGCTGTGTTATGACCTGGGGTTCCTGTGGGGATTGTGTTATGATCTGGGGTACCTGTGGGGGCAGTATTATGATGTGGGGTGCCTGCTTGGGCAGTGTTATGGTCTGGGGTGCCTGCTTGGGCAGTGTTATGGTCTGGGGTGGCTTCACTTGATCAACATTGTGTGCCCAAAAAATGAGTTCAGTTTAATCCCTAAATATACTGAATGAAAGCGTAAAAGAGTGATTCAGGAAGTATGAGATATGGATTTCCAGCACAGAGCCCTTTAGTTCTATGAAAATCGTTGGGATGAGCTGGCGAAGACTTTACACAGCGCTCTGACTCTCCCATCATCAATATAAGATCTTGGAGGAAAATAAATGCAACCCTGACTGTAAATAAATGTTGTGGCATTGCATTAACTTGAATTGAAATAAAACCACAACAAATGTGTGACGTAACAAGCTAAGGTGCAGTCCTACAAAGTATTACATTGACTTTTTCTATGTATATAAATCATGTTAGATCTAATGCTAACCAGAGATGACCCCAGAAATGAATATCTGACAAGTCATGCTGTTATGGGTGAACCTTACGCCGGGGCTATAAACGCTGCTAAGGGTTTAGTATTTCAGTTACAAAATCCTGACCTGCCACCCCGACCAACATACAGCAGTGAGTGTCTGCATACATAGGAGCAATTATCTCAGAGAAGATCAAAGCATTTATAGTCTGATGAAATGGAACTATTAATTATTCTGGTAATGGACCTACAGCTGGAATAATGAGTGTTTAATTGACAAGTGAATCTGACCGCAGGATGTATATAATGGTGCTGGGCTTGTACAAAGGACAGGAAGGTTACATTTCTCATGTATCACTCTGCTATTAATTCATTACCAGGTGGGGTGATTATGTGCGCTCCACCGGCAGCTCATTTCCAATGTATTTTATAATCACTGTCTCATTATAAATGATTCTATTTTACCCCCGGCAGCCCAGTCTCCAGGTTGGCACGTTTTTATGACTGACGTATCAGATTTTTTGTCACCACCCCACGCCCTGCCTTATTCTTCCAAACATTTCGTGACCCCAGCAGCTGCACTGTGTGTATCTGGCTCCTATGTACTGTATTGGAACAAAAGAAAATCTATACAGTTCATGCCAACGTTACTCATTTTAAGAACAGAATCCTGACTCCCATTCAATGTTTTAGTGTTTTCGGTTGAGTTAAACCCACTGGCCGTCTCTTCTATGTCTTGGGGACTTTATTCGAGAGATTCCTTAGCTGACTCCCCAATTCTTCACATGGCAATTGTGAGGAGTTCCGGCCAATCCTGTGCCGAGTTTCTGGGTCTGTACACCTGCTGTGCCCAATATGAGGAGTCCCAGCGTTTATCGACCAGGGTTCTGTGAAACCCGATAATGAGTGTGGGATAATGCAAAGCACCATTCCTAGCCAGGGCTCCATCAGAGGTTCCTTGGGGGTCCTCTAAATGTGGCTGATTGACCTCCTATTTATCCATGGCTTCATAGTTCTGGAGCAAACATCACTTCTGCAAAACACCAGGTTAGTGATTCTCTAGGGGTCCCCAGGGAAATGAGCAATTTGCATTTCTCAGGCCAGTTACCTTTGACATTAATCTTTGCGGTGAGGGTAACTTTCAATCCATGGACCCCCATACAGTGGGCTGTAGAAAATTACTGCAGGGGTTCCCTAGGACCTGAAAGGTATTACAAGAGTTCCCTCGCATATAAAGGGTCAGGCAGACAGTAAAACCTCAGACAATACTCTTATCATTCTCAGCTAGTTCAGTGTTCAGGGGAATCATGTAACCATTAAAGTTCTGCCTGTCCATGGCTTCCAATAACCCAGCCAAGAGAAGGCTCAGCTGGCATGTAGCCGGTATTGATTACTGCCCATTGTGTGTTTGGCGGTATTCGCCATGAATAGGATTCCATCCTCAGGAAATTGTTACAGCACGATGTAATGAAGTAAACTACATCTCCTCAAGGACAGCATCATCCTGAGAATCATTTCCTGCTCCTCTCATCCTGTAAAAGTAATTAAAGTTAGTTCCCTCTGGAGTTCAGAACAGCTAACTATTTCCTAATAACCAATCCTAAAGAAATCAATGGAAAAGTCACAGATTATTTTGGGTGCTTGTCCACCATGGGCAACAAAGACGGTCTGCCCTTTACATTCACTAACATTTACAGAAATTGTTCATGAATGATGAAATAAGAATATTATATATATATGAATCAAATAAGAATAACAATGCCTTGTATATAGTTTTTATTTGCTGATTCCAGAGTTCTACTTCTAAATGAGCTTGTGGAGGCAGAAATGTAAAGATATAGTTTTCATATTGCTTATCCCATCAGAAAAAGCACTTCAATCTTATTGTCCCTGGGAAGGATCACCGAGCGCTTTTCCTAAGCTAGGTACACACTTGCAATAATTATCGTGAAACGAACAACTAATGTTTTTTGCACGATATTTTTGAACAATCATATTGTGCACAATTCTGTACATGTTGTAACAATACTATTGTTCAAATATAATCCACCGATAGTGTACACACGCTAGATCCGATGCAGGAAGTGACATGTAAAGGATAAAGTGTATCACAGAACAATACACGATCACTGAACGACCGTACACACAATAGATAGGGAACCATTGTCACTCAATCAGATCCGCCAGGGCGGCTGTTCGTTTCCAGTGACAATCCTCGTTCGTCGTCGTTTTTTTGTTAACGATTATCAGACAATCGGTCGTTAGTCGTTCGTTTCCAATGATAATGTGTGTGTGTGTACGCAGATTTACTGTGACCCCTAAATTGCCCCGTCCACTCCAATCCAAATGGCATTCCTCTAAACCTTTCTTAGATTTACTGCAGAATAAAGATAAGCGAATGACTGGGGGTTACACAAAACGCGTGATATTGTAAAGTTCAGGACAAATGTCTGTAGAAGGAAATCTTCTAATAATAATTTGCTCACCGTGAAGAATTGACTATTTTATTTCTCACACCCTCAGAGCAAAGTTTTACAGCCCTGCTATGGGCCATGGCAAATTAGCCCGGACAGATCCCGGGTCCTGGGTTATTGTGTATTTCAATATGGCCGGGCCAAGCAGATTGAACTGTAATGTATTTGCAAACGAGTTGGTTAGTTTCAGCCTTGAGATATGGCGAGAATGTTCACTGAGCCTGGCAGATCCTCTAAAGCAGATAGTTACAGTGCACGTAGGTTTCTTTTATTGCAAAATTTATATTTCTATCATCTATTCTTCATTTCTGATCTATTGCAGACTCCAACTATGCCCAGTAAATCACAGGGCTCTCTTGGAGAACTCAATAGATTTTTCTTGCACTATAGAGAAAAAGAATTCACTTTTCCTGCTTCATCTGGCCGGCTGAATGTCCCCATAGCAGGACTTTCCCCTCCACCTTATTAATAACTCCGATCTGTACAGCCCTCCCCTCCCTCCTATGGCGGTGACATTGTCATGTTACTGTCACACTGACAAACGCATTGTGACCTAGAGAAATCCAGCCGGAGACACATTATTCTGACCGCTCTGCCTGGATGAAGCCACAATCTGTGTTCTGTGTTATCTGCTCATAAAAAATATAAAAGGGAAACATCAGATAGGGAATGGAAATATACAGCTGGAATCCAGAATCATATAGCCTGCTGAAACGTGAGCAAATATTGTTACAGGGGCCCATGATGAGTCTCTAGCAATGTAATATAGCATGTAACACAAGTTAATTGGCTCAAATGTGTGTGAATCTTTTATTTCTATATTCAATTTCTTGTGTAATGAGAGCCAAAAATCTATCTGCCCCTGCCTTGTACCCATATGTTTAAAATTCGCCACCCCTGCCGACACCAAAGGCCCTCTCCTTCCGCCCATTGGAAAGCAGGCAGGATCTCAAATTCCAGCAGCCAGGTAGAGAGAATATAAAATGCATAAAATTAGCTTCTATACGGCAACAGAATCTACTTTTAAATAATCATAGACCCCATGTATAGACCATCAAAAGAGACCACCACCAGACCATTTATTTTAATATGTATTTGATGTAGGTTATGTACCTGTAAAGCCTCCCTGAGACTACGGCTGGGTGCCACCATATTGGATGTTGGGTCCACATGCCCAGCAGACTCCAAGCTGTAACCCATTGGGCTTCCTTCAGCCTTCCCCTTAGCTTCTCCTCCAAAAACTACAGAATAGGGTATGGTGAAGGTGAAGTCCCTATTGCCTACTTTAGGATTTGTAAATGACCTAGAAAACAAAATCCACAAGAATTGGTCCCCACGGAGAACAGGTTAACTCTGATAATAATCTGCATTTCATGAATGGTTTGCTTAACCTTATGAAGAGCCTTTGTGTGATGAGGACATCGGCAGTCTCTCGGCTCAGCCTTAATTAAATGGTGTATTTCATGATTGCCATAATTGTTGTTTCCTTAATTATTTTTATCATTAAAGGCTTAGCTTCAGCCGCCTCCGCTCAGACATGCGGGTGAGCTCTCAGTGTCGCTGAATAGCTGAGCAGATATTATCCATGGTAAAAAACCTTTGAAAGGTGGCTGCCTGATGGCCTTTTATTGGAAGGGCGTTATGTTTTTGGATAAGGAGAGTAACTTAAAGGGCAAGTCTGTCCTTATTTAGCCAACAGGGAATTGTAAAATTAGTTCAAAAGGGTCTACAGTGTAAATATTAATTCACCTCTACAACAAACCACCCCAGTCCTTTGATCCTCCATTTTAAAATTCCCAACGGAACAATTTTTGGGCTGCTCTCCAATGGTCACTGGGCTACAAGAAGCCTACCAGCTTCTCTTTCAGTTTTCCCCACCAGTTTTGATCACTGTGATTTCGAGTTGATCTAATCTCAGGTAGTCAGGACAATTCGTATGTTCAAGTTTCCTTTACACCACCTATGCAGTAACGTTTTGCAGGTAATCCATCATCAGTGCTTGAGGCAGCATTTTTTTCTTTTTTGACTGAAAAGCTCTTGAGTTTTTGGTTGCAAGCTACACTAAAAAAAGAAAATCATAAGTTACCCACCAAGGCTCTTTGTTTGGCTTCTCTTAACTAGTGATTCATCTCCTAAGTGAGCCTCAAGTAGGCAAAAACACATTAGCATGCCACAGCCACCCGCTATAAATTAGGAGAGAGAGCGCTGCTAGTATCGAATGGGATCCGGCTCCATATAAACAAAAAGGCCTTAAGATCACATCAAAATATCACAAAGCTTATAAATGGCATGACCCTGGAGTAATTACTGAATACACAAGCACTTATTTGTTCCCTACATAGAAATCAAGGTCTACAGATTTCTTCTTACTATGCTGCTTGAAAATGGTTGTATTCAAAATAAAAATCCATTGGTCTCACATTCCCTTCACAAAAAAAACGCCATGCATTGCCCAAATAGATTTCAATTATATAGAGGTAGGGACTCACTTTATTGAAGGAGATTTAAATGTGGAAGTCACCTTTAATGGTGTGATTAGCTGGACAATAAAGGAAGATGGCGAACGAGGGGTATCATGTATTGTAAAATAAAAAATGTAAAAAGAGCAGATGTGTTCCAAAAAAAAGCTGATCCGGTAAAGTTTTACATTTTTTATGTAGTCTGTAGGGCTGATTTATGAAGTAGCGATCCCCCGTATATCCACACCCCAAATGGTGATCAGCTGGTGCAATGAGCATGCTTGCTACTTCACAGATCACCTGATAGCATTTGCCTCTGATATTATAGAACCATTCCTAATTCCATTCTCCTCTTTTCCCCTCTCCTCTCACTCTGCTATGTTCTCCCTTCTCCTTCGTTATCTCTATCCCCCTCTCTCCCCTGTCTCTCTTTCTCCCCTCACACTCTCTCCACTCCACTTCTCTTTCTTCCCCTCCCCTCCTCTCTCGCATTCTCTCTCCTCTACTTACCTCTCCCTCTCTCTTTCCTCTTCCTTCTTCTCTTCCTCTTTCTTCCCTTTAATTTTCATTCTCCCCCATCCCTCTCCCATCTCCCTCCTTATTTCTATCCCCACTCCTCTTCCTCCCACTCTCTCCCATCTTCTTTTCTCTTCCCCATTTCCCTCCCTCTCCTCTCTTTCTTTCTCTTCCTCTTTATCCCCTCCCTCTCCCATTTCTTTCCCTTGATCGCTCCCCTCATCCTCTTACCTTCCCATTCACCCTGCCCTCACCGTCTCTCTCCTTTTGTATGTATTTTTCTTTCTCCCCTTTCCCTTCTCTTTCTCTTCCCTTTTCACCTCTATCTTCCCTCTCCCTCCCTCCTTTCCTCTCTCACCCTTCTTCTTCGGTCTCCCTTCTCTCCCTCCCTCCATTCTTCATCTCTCTCTCTCCCTCTCCCCTCTCTATCCCTCTCTCCTCTCTCCTCTCTTCTCTCTCCTCTCTCCCCCCTCTCTCTCCTCTCTCTCTCTCTTCTCTCCCTCTCTCCTCTCTCCCCTCTCTCTTCTCTCTCTCTTGTCTCTTCTCTCTCTCTCTCTCTTCTCTCTCTCCTCTCTCTTCTCTCCTCTCTCTCTCTCTCTCTCTCCTCTCTCTCTCTCCTCTCTCTCCTTTCTCTCCCTCTCTCTCCTCTCTCCTCTCTTCTCTCTCTCCTCTCTCTCTCCTCTATCTCCTCTCTCTCTTCTCTCCCCTCTCTCTCTTCTCTCTCTCCTCTCTCTCTCTCCTCTCTCTCCTCTCTCTCTTCTCTCCCCTCTCTCTCCTCTCTCTTCTCTCATCTCTCTCTCTCTCTCCTCTCTCTCCTCTCATCTCTCTCTCTCTCTCCTCTCTCTCCTCTCTCT